>NC_046971.1:26644911-26669911 GCF_009769545.1 Cyclopterus lumpus
CAAACCCAGACTGTATTTTCTTGCGTTTGTCCCACCAGTAACCCCGACGGCAGAGACTCACAAACCAGAGGAAGATCATTTTGGGGTGAGTGACTGGAGTGATTCGTCCATTGGTCCCGATCAGAGCGACTCAAACCCACATTGGGAATGTCTCCTAATCACAGGCCTGTATTGATGATTGTATTAAACAAGGTGAGGCGTGTTAAACCAGGGTCATCACACGTTTGTCCCCGAATAGAGGAATATTTCAACGGGAGCAAATAGCCTGATCAATGAGCCTGATTCGACTCACCATCTCAAAGTCTAATCGGACAAAATGTGCTTATGAATCAAAGGGTCGTTCCATTTTGGCTAATTGGAGGTGCTGAATGATCGATTTTACATATAATTGCTTGGTTTCTCCCAATAAATCACAATATATGGCCTTTTTTATAGATATATATGAAATGCTACTTAAAATAAAAGTTTGTGCTTTCAATCATTCTCCTTAGTGAGTGTGAGTAAATCGCCACATAGATAACGTTGCACCGTCTAAATTTGGGGGGCGATCGCAGCAGCATGTTGTTGTTAACAACAAAATAAGGCTACTGTATCAAAATCAAAGAATACATTTATTAATCAGAGCAATCGGCGTAAGAATATAGCGCTATGATATGTTTGGGATTCATGAAAGAGTCTCTAAGATAAGCTGGGGGAGGTTCATTGAAATAAGTCTTTCAAACTTGCATTTCTCTCTCTTGTAGAGACCGTCCCTATTGAGTCTACTCACCACAATTAAACAGAAACCGTGTCTCTTCCATCTCAAGACCAAGGACAGACTGTCCGTTATTCTGAAACAACAGCAAAGCAATTGTCACGCCTCTCTTTTAACGTTTTTACCATTCTTTTTTTTTAAAACCATTATTAGAAATAAATAAAGCTTAAACATATCTAAGAATGTAGCTCAGGAAGCGGACGGCGCTATTTTAATTCAGCCTTTCCTTCTCTGCTAGCTGCTATCTGCCGTTAGCTGCTATCTGCCGTTAGCTGCTATCTGCCGTTAGCTGCTATCTGCCGTTAGCTGCTATCTGCCGTTAGCTGCTATCTGCCGAAATCCCTTGGTGGCCGGTGAGCCTGAGAGTCGGTTAGAAATGTAATTGAGTTATTTTTTCTTCTTCCTGTTATTTGCTTGGAAAAGATAACTGTTAGAGCCCAAGGATTTGGAGGAGCGGAGTGGGTTAGTGTATGTGTGTGGCTGCCTTTTTCCCCCTTTTACATAATTCTGTGTTTAGAAAAACACGAATACCTGCATGCATCTTTAGATCAAAGTGTTTGACTGTGACAGATACCGTCAAAGCCAAAGTCCCGCTAGCGATCCTCTAGAGGCCGCAGGGCCTCATTCTAGCTTATAGCATGAAAGCAGCTCACCAGTGATGTCAAATTGGTCCTAATGGTGGTTGCTGGAGGAAAGCACAGTCGTGGAGTAATTCAATTCAGAAACATTCATCCCCTGGTGAATGTGCAGAAGAAGGTCTTCATTAATCCCTCTTGGGGGTTTTCATTCTCTTGTTACACACAGATATAGGCCCAACACACACACACAGGCCTCATTGACATGCATTACTCTTGTGGACAAATGGCAGAGAAAAATGGCGCCGCGGTTTGGACAAAGGTATTTGTGGAAAAGAACAAGATGGCGACGGGCAAAATGCCGTCGAGTTTGGAATTTGGCCATCGCCTTATTGTTTTTTGGCAACCACGAGGGGGCGGAGCCTAGCACAAAAACACTGTGAAAGAGTTGAGAAACAAAAACACACCAAGAGCAACCTGTCAATCACCTTGTTGCCCCGCCCTAAAGCTTTATGGTCTATTTGACTTGAAATGGACCATCATTTATTAAATGAATGTCATTGCAACTAGAGATTGAGACCATAAACTCATGTTTACAATGTTTACTGAGGTAATGAATCAAGAGAGAAGTAGAGTCATTTTGTCATATACCTGTATATTTATATATACAAATATATATATTTTTTGCTGCTGTTCCCCTTTCAGGCCTGCTGAGCTCCTCGCCGTGCAAAAACCATCCTTGCTTTACTCCTCTGTATGTTTGTGATTGTCCTAACACTAGTTCCCCCCCGGTCTGCAGGTCTCCATCGCAGTAGGCCTGGCAGGGTTTGCCTGTGTGATGCTCGTGGTTCTCTTCCTTCTCATCAACAAATACGGACGACGCTCCAAGTTTGGCATGAAAGGTAAGAAGTATCTCTTTCTTATTTGAGAGGTGTGATGCAAGGACGTAAAGTCTGAAACTGTCTTTCCCTATCAATATCTTTGTGGTATTCATACTTTGTTTATTGGATGGAATGGAAGGACAAAGGAGTTAGGCTGGAAAGATGGGAAGATGTAGAGCGTGAAACAAGTGAGGATTGAAGAGGAGGTTTTCTCTCTTAGCTGTGCAAGTATGGAAAGCACATTTTGTCTTCACTCAAATATAAATTCTAAGGATCAAACAACACATTTACCAGGTCACAGCTTGGAAATGCGAAAGAACAATTGCCTTTTATTTACTTTTATAGAGGGGATGCCCACTTAAAGAGACGGAAGGGGCCGGAAAGAAAATACTAACAACAATCTGTAATAAGATAGGTTTTTGACTTTTGTGAAATACACCATTTAAAAGTTAGAATGCAAGCTCTTGGATTTGTTTTATTATGCTAGTAAACGGAATAAGGCCTCTTATGAATCCATACCAAAGAATCATCAAGGCCTCAAATGCAAAAACAAAAAGTGAAGGGCAGATTTAGTAGAGGCCCATCTTAATGAAACGGGGTGATTCTTAATGTTCCTCCTCCGTTACCTGAAGGCATCTGCAGAGGGAAATGTTCTTGGCATCTTGACGTCTCCAGGTTGTTTTTTCTCATTTATTATTATTTAGATTATTCTAATCTTCTTCCACTTCAGGATCTGACATTAATTGACCTTCACACTGATGAGCTGCTCCACACATTTCCCACGTCACACAGTGAGATCTCTTCCCAGTTCTCTTCTGTTAGCGAAAGCAGACATCCGTCCGTTGTTGGTACCGCATATGAAACCACTTTCGTAGTTATTTGATCCCAAACGATAAACCTTTTTCCAAACCTAATTAAGTATGTTTGTTTCCTAAACCTAACTAAGTATTTTACAATTTCTTTAGAAACATAACTGAGTATTTTTTTGTCTAACCAAGTATATCACAATCTTTACCTTTTTGTTCCCTTAAGGTAAATATTTTACAATGTATTCCAAAATTAAACCAAGTAGTTTGGTTGCCTAAACCTAGATAAGTATTTCACTATGTATTCTTAAACATAACCAAGTATTTCTGTTGCCTAAACTAAACTAATTTGTGTCCTGTGATAACGGAAGTTTATTTTAAAAAGTCTACGCATGGAGCGAGCAGACATGGACGCTCCTCAAATCATAGTAACATGTGTTGTTGGTTCTTAAAGGAATATGGAACAGATGAGTAACGTTCCTCATATCATAGTAACATGTGTTGTTGGTTCTTAAAGGAATACGGAACAGATGAGTAACGTTCCTCATATCATAGTAACGTAACATGTGTTGTTGGTTCTTAAAGGAATACGGAACAGATGAGTAACGTTCCTCATATCATAGTAACATGTGTTGTTGGTTCTTAAAGGAATACGGAACAGATGAGTAACGTTCCTCATATCATAGTAACATGTGTTGTTGGTTCTTAAAGGAATACGGAACAGATGAGTAACGTTCCTCATATCATAGTAACATGTGTTGTTGGTTCTTAAAGGAATACGGAACAGATGAGTAACGTTCCTCATATCATAGTAACATGTGTTGTTGGTTCTTAAAGGAATACGGAACAGATGAGTAACGTTCCTCATATCATAGTAACATGTGTTGTTGGTTCTTAAAGGAATACGGAACAGATGAGTAACGTTCCTCATATCATAGTAACATGTGTTGTTGGTTCTTAAAGGAATACGGAACAGATGAGTAACGTTCCTCATATCATAGTAACATGTGTTGTTGGTTCTTAAAGGAATACAGAACCGATGAGTAACGTTCCTCATATCATAGTAACATGTGTTGTTGGTTCTTAAAGGAATATGGAACAGATGAGTAACGTTCCTCATATCATAGTAACATGTGTTGTTGGTTCTTAAAGGAATATGGAACCGATGAGTAACGTTCCTCATATCATAGTAACATGTGTTGTTGGTTCTTAAAGGAATACAGAACCGATGAGTAACGTTCCTCATATCATAGTAACATGTGTTGTTGGTTCTTAAAGGAATACGGAACAGATGAGTAACGTTCCTCATATCATAGTAACATGTGTTGTTGGTTCTTAAAGGAATACGGAACCGATGAGTAACGTTCCTCATATCATAGTAACATGTGTTGTTGGTTCTTAAAGGAATACAGAACCGATGAGTAACGTTCCTCATATCATACAAACATGTGTTGCGATACGTTGAGGATGGAAACGTAGGACGCGCTGCATTTTGCCCCAAAGCAGGTTCCTCTTTTTGGGTGGTTTGCTGTGTATTTTTCCCTTATTGTTGCTAGGCTACCACCGAATGAGTTAACACAAACTACTAGTGCCACATATTGACTGCTCTTCCACTGATGACGTACTATATGCTGAATTCACCGTGCATTTGAAGGTAATGCAGGTATTTCCATCCCTCCTTTTTCTTTTACACTGAATATCATTGATTTTGCGAAAGTGAAAGTAAATTATTGAAGAAATATTATTATAAATATAAATAATTCAAATTAGAGTTTAAAGCCTCACTCTCTCTTGCTCTTAATTCAATTAAATGCAATGTTGCTTCATTGCCATTAAAGATTCACCCAGTATTTTAGGAGGACGTGCAAATCTCTCTCTCTCTCTCTCTCTCTCTCTCTCTCTCTCTCACACTCTCTCTCTCTCTCACACACACAAACAACACCCCATGTCTTAAGGGCACACACACACACAAACACCATATCAACCATCTGTTGATTACTTCCATCTGTTCATTTAGTGCCGCCTTACAGCCAGCCCACATTACTGCCTGTAGGGTGACTGTGCACTTCCACACATGCACTTCCACACACACACACACTGAGATATAGTGTGCTGATACGGAGTCTCAGACTCACCAAAATGGATGCTTTTA
Source organism: Cyclopterus lumpus (assembly GCF_009769545.1). Taxonomy (NCBI): domain Eukaryota; kingdom Metazoa; phylum Chordata; class Actinopteri; order Perciformes; family Cyclopteridae; genus Cyclopterus; species Cyclopterus lumpus. The sequence continues at coordinate 26,650,080 of NC_046971.1, forward strand.
TAAAAAGAAGACGATGATTCTATTACGTCTCCATAAGTCCTCCTCCTCGTACCCTCCGCTCCTCTGTTTCGAGGAGGAAATTACATCTTTGTTTTCTCCTCAGAAGGAATATTGTCATCTTTATCACACTGTAATCCGCTTTCTAGATCCATAAGTCTCTTAACGTCCAGAGAGGACTGAGCGATGTCTATCATGTCTGCCTGCCAGCGTCCGTCTCTTTTTGTCTCCATCTCTATCCTTTTTGAAACTTCATGGACACGTTGGTATCTGCCTTCTGGAACTGCAGCGTCTCGCCCATGAGGCTTTACTGGTTTAGCTACACTTGGGACTCTAGTGACGGAGCAAACGCCGGTATGCAGAATATGAACATGGGAAAGCGCTGTGACCCAAAACAATTTCTCCTCCTCTTCTTGACTGCGTTGTTTAAAATCTGTGGGGCTCTTCTTTTTCAGACTCTGCAAATTATGGAATGCTGAAAACTCAAGCAAGAGAACATCACATTCGGGATTGTTGCTGTGACAACTGAAAGTCTCCTCTCTGAGTCATTTAGCCCGGCCCAGGCTCCAAAGGGTTTTAATCATCTTTTTTTCAGATTTAATCAAATCGCTGTGTGGTCATTGCTCTGCAGGCAATCCAACACGCTCCACTCCCAACTCGTCAGATACCGAATCTTGGACCGTGGCCCTGGGCGTCGGATAATGACGCACCGAGGCAACTTTTAACGTGTCGAGCTTTCAAGTGCAATGTAAACCCATCCGCAGCTGTATTGGATGGTCAAAGCCACTGACGTAGTACACTGAGTGCTTAGGGCGGAGGTCGGTGGATGGTTGGATCTAAAGAACATGGACTTTCACACAGGAAACCCCTATTTGTGTCCCATGTGAAAGTCAACATTTACTTATTTTACCTTACTTTTGTTTTGTGACTTAATTAAGTTACGCAACAAGCAGATTTATTTTACTCAACAAATATAATATTTTAACTCAAAACCTCCATAAACTTGGGTTACGGAGTTATGGAGATGTTTTTGCTTCCCATCGCCAGGCCGTGAAAGGTTGGAAGCGGTATTACCATTTCCTGTCCTGTGGCAACCACGTGAGCAGCTGGCCTGAGGCTAAACCCACTAGCCACGGATACAGCCAAGGGCGAGCTATGAAACACCACTGCAAGAAACATTAGAATACACCAGAATATACTAAGGAGTCCAATTATTACATTACATTTCATGTCATTTAGCTGACGCTTTTATCCAAAGCGACTTACAATAAGTGCATTAAACCATGAGTCCAAACTCAGAACAACAAGAATCAAGAAAGTACAATTTCTTCAATAAAGTTAAACTACAGAGTGCTATCAGTAAGAGACATTTAAGTGCTACTAAAGTGTTAAACTACAAAGTGCTATCAGTAAGAGACATTTAAGTGCTACTAAAGTGTTAAACTACAAAGTGTTATCAGTAAGAGACATTTAAGTGCTACTAAAGTGCTAAACTACAAAGTGCTATCGGTAAGGGACATTTAAGTGCTACTAGAGTGCTACTACGGCGCTACCTTCCCTATTCAAGGTATAGTCGAAAGAGATGTGTTTTTAGTTTGCGCCGGAAGATGTAGAGACTTTCTGCTGTCCTGATGTCAATGGGAAGCTTGTTCCACCAATGAGGAGCCAGCACAGCAAACAGTCGTGACTTTGAGTGTTTAGCTCGAAGTGAAGGAGCTACAAGCCGATTGGCAGAAGCCGAGTGAAGTGAACGAGCTAGGGTGTGAGGTTAGACCATGTCCTGGATGTGAGGTTAGACCATGTACTGGGTGTGAGGTTAGACCATGTCCTGGATGTGAGGTTAGACCATGTCCTGGGTGTGAGGTTAGACCATGTCCTTGGTGTGAGGTTAGACCATGTACTGGGTGTGATGTTAGACCATGTCCTGGGTGTGAGGTTAGACCATGTACTGGGTGTGAGGTTAGACCATGTCCTGGATGTGAGGTTAGACCATGTCCTGGATGTGAGGTTAGACCATGTCCTGGGTGTGAGGTTAGACCATGTTCTGGATGTGAGGTTAGACCATGTCCTGGATGTGAGGTTAGACCATGTCCTGGGTGTGAGGTTAGACCATGTCCTGGGTGTGAGGTTAGACCATGTCCTGGATGTGAGGTTAGACCATGTCCTGGATGTGAGGTTAGACCATGTCCTGGGTGTGAGGTTAGACCATGTACTGGGTGTGAGGTTAGACCATGTCCTGGGTGTGAGGTTAGACCATGTCCTGGATGTAGAACGGACCCGATCTGTTCACAGCACAGTACGCAAGTACCAATGTTTTGAAGCGGATGCTGCGGCCACCGGTAACCAGTGAGCAGTCGGAGTCGGGGCCAACACTGAGTTGTTGAAGGTAATAATCAGGTTGTCGGTGGGAGAGTCTTTTCCTGGAAGGAAGAGAAGTTCAGTCTTGTCCGGGTTAATTTTCAGGTGGTGTGCGGACATCCACTGAGAGATGTCGGTCAGACATCCACTGAGAGATGTCGGTCAGACATCCACTGAGAGATGTCGGTCAGACATCCACTGAGAGATGTCGGTCAGACATCCACTGAGAGATGTCAGTCAGACATCCACTGAGAGATGTCAATCAGACATCCACTGAGAGATGTCAGTCAGACATCCACTGAGAGATGTCAGTCAGACATCCACTGAGAGATGTCAATCAGACATCCACTGAGAGATGTCAGTCAGACATCCACTGAGAGATGTCAGACAGACATCCACTGAGAGATGTCAGTCAGACATCCACTGAGAGATGTCAGTCAGACATCCACTGAGAGATGTCAGTCAGACAGGCAGAGATTCGTGCTGCTACCTGTGTTTCAGATTGGGGAAACGAGAGGATCAGTTGGGTGTCGTCAGCGTAAGTGTGGTAGGAGAAGCCATGAGAGAGAATGACAGAGCCGAGAGAGTTGGTGTACAGAGAGAAGAGAAGAGGACCAAGGACTGAGCCCTGAGGGACCCCAGTAGTCAGAGGCCAAGGCTCAGACACAGATCCTCTCCAGGTTACCCGGTAAGAGCGGTCGGTGAGGTAGGATGAGAAGAGTGAGAGCGCGGTGCCTGAGATACCCAGGTCCTGGAGGGAGGACATGAGGATCTGGTGGTTCACTGTGTCAAAGGCAGCGGAAAGGTCTAGAAGGATAAGGACAGAGGAGAGAGAGGCTGCTCTAGTGTGAAGGATAAGGACAGAGGAGAGAGGGGATGCTCTAGTAGTGTGAAGGATAAGGAGAGAGAGGATGCTCTAGTAGTGTGAAGTATAAGGACAGAGGAGAGAGAGGATGCTCTAGTAGTGTGAAGTATAAGGACAGAGGAGAGAGAGGATGCTCTAGTAGTGTGAAGGATAAGGACAGAGGAGAGAGGATGCTCTAGTAGTGTGAAGGATAAGGACAGAGGAGAGAGGATGCTCTAGTGTGAAGGATGAGGACAGAGTAGAGAGGATGCTCTAGCAGTGTGAAGCTGCTCAGAGACAGCAAGGAGGGCAGTCTCTGTTGAGTGGTCTTGAATCCAGACTGGTGGGGGTGATTTACCAGCTTCTATAAAGCTTCAGGAGGAGCGTCAGGCAGCCTGATCTGTGAGCTGCTGTCAAAGGCAACAACTCACATTATGCAGAAAAAGCTTTAGTTGAGAGACCAGGGTAGTGTGTGAACATTATCACACATTATCATTTTACTGTGCAAGCTTTGAGCTTTGCATAACCCTTTCAGCAGACCTATGGACCAAGGGGTTTCAGGTACTGGCTTATACTTGGATTCTCTCTACCGACCAGCAGGGGGCGACTCCTCCGTTTGCAAAAAGAAGGCAGATTGTGTAAAAGTCTATGAGAAAATGACTCTACTTCTCTTGATTTATTCCCTCAGTAAACATAGTAAACATGAGTTTGTGGTCTCAATCTCTAGTTTCAAGTCTTCTTCAATACAGCATGATTTAGGGTGGGGCTAACTTGTGATTGACAGGTTTCTACCAAACGCGGCGTCACTCCTTCGCAGTCCAAATATGTCCACTGTCGTTCAATCCGTTTTCACTTCTTACATACTCGGGACTTATATAAGATGGACTTTCTTCAATTTGCCACAAATGTCCACCTGGACTCAATGCAATGGACATAAGGTCACAGTGACCTTTGACCACTAAATTCTAATCAGTTCATTCTTGTCAAGATATCTCAGGAATGCTTTGAAATTCTTTTGTAAAATTTGGACATGAAAGTCAGAACCTAAATGTGAGTTGATTAGAATTTGGGGATCAAAGGTCAAGGTGACCTTTTGTGCGTCACATGAAAGCGATATCTCAGGACCTGGTGTGATTTTTGTATTTTTTTGGGTCGAATTTGGCACAAACGACCACCTGGATTTGAGGATGAACTCATTAGGTCAAAGGTCAATGTGCTTTCATAACAAATTGCTGGCCATAACTCAACAATTGATATGCCGATGATGACTATTTTCACACAAAGGTCTAAGAGGATAGAATGTTGAATTGATGACATTTTGGACAGACATGGATGTAAACACGGTTGTTGGAGGCATTCAGCCGCGAGGGAGCGGGCCCTACATTTAGAATCTGTGAAGACCTCCACCCTGGACTCACTCCCAACCATTGGTGTACATTGGTTTATCTAGCATTGATACATGACACAAGATTACATTGAATTCAAATATTGTGTTGCATTATCAACCCATTTCTACCCAGAACCAAAGTGTAGAAAGAGAAAGTGCTGAAACAGTAGAGGAGGAGGCATTGTTCACTTTGTTGTTTGTCACTCTCTTTCTCTCCCCGTCTCTCTCTCTGTCCCAGATCATACTACCATCTGCTCTGGTGTTTTATTAAAAACCAAACAGCCTCCTCAGGGCCTGCTTTACTTATTCACACACAAACACTGACTAACACTGGCTCAGGCTGTATCTCTGGGATCGCTCTCTGGCTTCTGTGTCCGACAGCTCAGAGGTTTGCAGAGATTTAGGAGTTGGGTTTGGGTTTTCTATTTGTTTACACAAGTAACTTTCCTGACTTTTATGCAACTTCATATTTACATTTCCACAGTTGAGTACCATCAATAACAAATGTCAATAACATATTTCAATATGCCTGCATTCATTCTCGAAGATGGGATGACAGTGTCATGCAATATGGTGTTAGCTGAAGTATAGCTTTTGGACAATAATAGAGGCATAAGCTATATGGTATACATTCCAACAGGATTCATGGTTTCAGCCCTGTCTTTCAAAAACGATAACGACATACAAAGGTAAATATATATAATATATAATAAGTGTATATTAGTCTGTGTATGCAGGTGCACACGCTTGCAGCATGCAGTGTCATGATTTATTGAGAAAGTTAAGCTATACATTCACACTTTTCAAAAACATGTTTTATTGACAACATATTTTTGGATTACTAATCATTCTAAGTAAGACAATTACATGCATGTATGTTGAACTGTCGCTCAGCAAATCACAGCTTCTCCTCTGTCGGCCAGAGAACTAGTCAGCTGTTAGCAACCCTTTGGAGGGTCTACAGGTGTTTAGCTAAGATATCCAACAGCTAACTGGGCTGATGGTGCTAACAGAGCTAACAGCTAATGGTGCTAACAGGGCTAATACAGCTAACAGGGCTAATGGTGCTAACACGGCTAATACAGCTAAACAAGTAACCAGCTAACTGACAGTTGCTGTGCAGAGGAAGCCTTCAATAATAATAATGAAGCATCACACCGGGGGGGGGAATTGTGGTTTGAATTCTTTCAATCAAACAATACCGCAGTGGACATTGCAGACACACTGGATGGCAATGTGGACTCTACTGAGTACACTTTTCTAGTTCATAAACTCATTCATCATCTATTTAAATCTATTTGGGGCAATTATTTATGATAATTAAGGAGATGAAACCAAACAAACACCAGCCTTTAATGGTAATACCTAAACTGTCCGACGACAAGAAAATGAGTGTAACAGGCACCCACGGATAACCTTGTATACTCAGCTCTTCATAACGTACTGAATGTTGACTTGTTAATTACACGGCTCATGTGTGCGGTATAATCGGTGAACTGAGCATTTCAGCATTAATCCACCCGACTGACTCTTGTCCAATAAGCTGAGCCGGTGCGGGCACACAGTAACACATAGTCAACTATCACTGTGCGAGTGTGCATTCATGTGAACGTTGAGACACCGATGAGTTAATGGGCTGTGACACGATTCCACAGGGACACACCGCGATTACAGTCAAGAGTGGCTGTAACAGAAGGTAGCCTCCTCACAGAGATGCCATAATAAATATTATGCATTTGTGTGGCAAAATACGTGCTTTGTGATCGATACATTCGACTGTGCAAAAGCTCAGACGACTGATGACAACGATGCGATATCTTTAGGTTTAACCTGCTGTGTGATGCTGCGGCTTCTGAAACTCTAATTAAGGAAGTGGAATCGATACTTAACGAGAGAAGAAACAGAAATGAAAAGAGGACAAGAAAGTGCTCCCCTTACATGAGTCACACCAGATGAATGAAGGTATTTATCCCGCACATGTCCCCTTAAGGAAGACTGCACGCTTACTGTTCATTACCATTTAAATAGGACCATCAAACATATACATAATTACACTCTTAGCTTCTCCCCTTCTCCAGTGTAGATTTAAATATGGCTTTGTTACACTACGACAGTGTGGCGCCCTCACACAGCACACACACACACACACACACACACACACACACACACACATGCACTATCTCCCCAGACAGGGCGCTCATTGGTTGACGCTCCCAGTGGTTGAAAGCCTATGGGAACAAGGAACTGCCGCATTGCAATTAGAATAAAGAGTTATCATTGTTTCCTCATGACTGGCTCACGAGAACATAAGCAGAGTTCAGAGAGAATCGCTTTGTGGTATTTCCGGCACGTGCCAAAGGCAGCAAACGCTGGATGTGACAGAAGGATTTCTTGGCTTGGATCTACAGTGGAAAACTCCTGGGATTGATGCCCGCTTCAAACATAAGTAACACCGTTTTATCCCATGAAATGTGGGCTGTGGGACCGTCCTGTACGCATAGCTAAGGGGATACCTTTTACTTTGGTAATTGTACTCAGTTAGCGTCGTCCCAAGACGTGGTTGTGCCTCCGAGTCGGAGACGTGATGTACGTACTGTACGTCCCATGCTCCTGATGCGCGATATCTCAGGAAGGCCTTGAGGGAATTTACATTCAAGTCAATTTAGATTTAAGGATGAACTGAATGGATTATGGTGGTCAAAGGTCAAGCTCACCATGACATTGCATCACAGGAACGCCTTGAGCAAATATATTTACATTTAGCACAAATGTCCACTTGGACTCAATGATACACTGATTAAAAGGTGGTGGTCAAAGGTCATTGAGACCTTCAGCAATTGTCAAATGGGATAAAATGAAGTGAAGACGTCTCAGATGTAAACTGCAAATTGACTGTTTGGAGGAGGCATACAACCGTAAGGTGGTAATGCTATGGAAAGGATTTCTTTTGTTTGTTTTTGAACCACGGCTTTAGATTGGGTGTATTTAGTTTTTAATATGGAGGCACTTCTAATAGATACAATAATGTTTTTCCGCAGAAGAATTAGTGGAAGAATTAAAAATACAGCTGACTGCGACTCAGTGGTGAGCAGGGTCGTCCTTCAATCAGAGGATCGGTGGTTTGATCCCCGGCTCTGCTAGCCCATGTCGATGTGTCCTTGAGCAAGGCACTGAACCCCATTATTACTCCTGTAGCTGTTCTACGGTGTGTGAATGTTAGTTAGCTCTAATGGGCAGGTGGCTCTTCCCATTATGTATGAATGGATGTGAATGGGTGAATGATGTCATGTAGTGTTAACGCGCTTTGAGTGGTCGGAAGACGAGAAAAGAGATAAACAATTACAAAACAACACATTGATAACTTTCTCTTTCTTTGAGCCTCATCATGTTTTTACCAGGACTAGAGCAGTGGTTTTCGAATTGGGGGTCAGGGCCCCCTAAAGCTGATATAAGATCAATCTGAGTGGTTACAATATGATAGTCAGGACAAGAAACAAGAAGACAATACGCTTTTACTTTTTTTTCTCAAATAATGTTTTGCTTCTGGAAAAAGGAAACAATCTGGTTCCTAAACTGCTTATGGGTATGCAACCTGGTCCCATGTGGGCATTGCTTTGCTATGAGGGGTCGGAAGCTCAGAAGGTTCAAAATGAAAATGATTCATTCTCTGGAGACCACGAAATGTGTATAAATAAAAGTGTATTTGAAGACGCACCGTTTCAAAGAGAAAACTTTGGCCTGACGTTGGTGCTCGAGGAGGTCTGGTGGTCATTGAAACAACAAGTGGTATTCATCCTCTGAGGATCAAGAAGGTCAATATCAATTTAAATGAGAATGGACAGACCATAACGTTGTCTGGCAGATCAACGTCGCTCCTCTAGTCAATAACACACATCTCTTTCCAAGTCTCTATTAGGGTCATTTCAATGGACAATATATATTTTAATACAGCTGATTTCTCTCTGAAAGATTTGCAATGCATTAAACACTGCACTTAAATGTATTGCCTTTTTAATTGATGCTAACTTGAAGGTTTCCTCCCCACTGCCAAAGAAGACTCTTTTTGTTGATTCTTTCGCTAAAAGGCATCTCTGCCTATTTTCTCCACATACAAACACCCTCGGAATTATTTGAAAGAATCTATAATCCCATAAAAGACGATACAGGACCTTTGAAATGATTACCATTATATAAAATAAATCCTATTGGTTTGATTTCTTAATTGAGATAGGAGTTAATCCATTTTCAACAGCCCATGACTAATGCAAATGCTGTCGATGCTCTATTGTAAATATGCCTCTTAAATTGAAAAAGGACAAGTGGTGTGAGATTTTCACTCCTTTAGACTGATTGATGTGGCAGCGCTGGGGGGGGGGGGGGTTGGCTGGAGGCGAACAGGAGGACAGATCTGTTCCTCCAGGACGCTGGGATGAATTAAACTGACAGAAACGTGCAGAACAGGCCTCCAAACAGTGACGTATTAGCATAAATAAAGTAAGACCATCCCTCGGCTCGCGCTACAGCCGGCGCTTGTTGAAGTGGGAAACTGTTTATTGGAGAACAATCTGCTTAAGAAGATGTGAAGGGACTCGTTTGTGGAAAAGGAAAAAAAAGCAACTGTCATATCTGTTGACACTCCTGGTAAATATATACAGTGTGAGGAATAATTGTTCCAGAACTATCAATGGATCAATGGTGTAATCACATATAAGCATTACAGTACATCTCTCATTTATAAAAAAGTATTCAAATTCAAAGTCAATTTGAAATCAACCACTGAATTGATGTAGAAGCACAGTAGTGCTTTTTTCCACATATCTTAATACAACGATTTGAATGATATCGTACATTGGTTTGTATATATATGGAAGTGGCATTACTGAAGTACAGAGGTTACGAAACAAATAAGGCAATGTTTGGGTTTAAATAACTACTTAAGTACGTGTGTAAATGTAAAATGACCAATAATTCAACATCTGAGTTAGAACAACTCCCAACGTGGTATCGGTTAACTTCCGAAGTTAAGTGACAAATAAGTCAACGTGGACTTCTGGTTTCACACGGGACACGGACAGCGGTCACCTTGGTGAAGGTCCTGTGTTTCCAGACCGGGTCATCCACCCGACCTCCTCCCAATGCAGTCACTCTTTATACTAAGTGACCTGTCCATTACACACACTTGTATATTGGTTTACATACTAACTAATGTACATAGTTTTTTTTGTTGGCATAACTTTGAACAATGATTGAAAACAGCCTTTTCTACTGCTCATCATTCGTCGCTCCCTTTGCTCTTTCGACCGCTTCCTTGAATGTATGTTGTTTTGTTACATGCCGTCTAATTTTGTAAAACCATAGTATGTAGCTGTGTTGCATCGCTAGCTATTATCTTTTATCCATTTTAGAATTATCCACCAATGCTTTTGAAATTGCTAAATCATTTTTTGGCATGCACAAACCCCGGTGACACACACACACACTCACACACACACACACACACACACACGTATAATTCGCTCAGGTCTAAGATGTCAGTGTGTGCTCCTCTGACTTTGGTGGCAGCTGCAGTGTGTATGCTGGTCTGGCTGTTGCAGTCCACAGAGGAGAGGTTTACTTTGCTTTCCGAGGCTCCACAGTGAATGGAGGATGACTCATAATATTTCTCTCCTGCCACTCACACAGCTCTCACTTTCTCTCTGCATCCCAGTAAACCAAATAGAAAAAGCAATGAGGGACAGGACTACGCCTGGGCCTTATGTAAATATAGTCATATGAGACTAGGTATTGTACTATCAAAGGTGGCATAGGTGTTGTCGCTTCCTCTTTTTAAACAAGTCATTCTCCTAGCTGTTCCATTATTTGCCTTCACCCACTTTAGTCATTACATCCTCTTTACTGATGATTCATTATTAAAATATTGTTAAAATATTTTTGTGAAAGCAGCAATAGTCAACACTGCAGTGCCATCGCAATATCAATAGAAATAGGTAAATATTCATATTTTCCATCCTCTTGTATTGAAGAATAAGCTGAATCTGAAGGTGAGGTTCTTGATACCATTCACTGTACAGACCATAAATGGTTTACTTCCATACATCCGGTGTTGAGTATTCTTGACATTAGGGTCATTATTGGAGATTAAGTTCTCTTTTCCAAGTCCGAACTTTATTAATAGTCAGTTTCTACCTTTTCTGGGAACTCAGAAACTTTCCCGGTATGTGACGTGAGAAACCAGGGTCACAGCTGTCCTCACATCGGAGCTCTTATCAGATCTTTGCACGACCCAATGAACAGAAAGTCATTGACAATAACTCAAGGTAATATGTATTTAACAATTCCAGTACTTAACTGGTTAAAAATTAATTAATTTGGAGTTATCCGTCACTGAAATGAGGTTGTCAGAGAGTCATAATGTCATTTTGGGTAACTATTCGCTTCATTGGCCGGCTCTACTACCGGATTTTCTATTCTGACTGTAGGCTCAGCCTGCCCATCTGTATTCAGAAAGCATTCAGGGAAACTACCCGTACTTTAAATTTAATCCATAATGTGACACCAGCATCTGCACTAGCAGCACACATTACCTTGAGATAGTTGAAGAATATTGCTGTCTATACCACAAATACCAGATGCTCAAGACACTCAAGGGAGACCTTAAAACCATTAAAGTATTCCCAGAGTGAAAAAGATGAACCAAAATAACCCCATGCATGAGAGAGTGAGGTGAGAAATGAGGACACCAAGGATAAGCATGTGGGAGTTTAAAAGTGTGTTTCAATTAGGTTGTGGCTCAGACCAGAACTTGGATCTCTGACTTAAGAACTACCATCATCATCTTTAGAATTAAAGCTGCATGAGAAAATAAGGCTTTGATGAGCAAAGCATCCGTTTTATGATTAGAAGTTGGGATCACTGGTTAAAAGAAACAGAAACCCATCAGCAGCCTCTTCATCAAACTCCCACACATTCCTGAGCCTTCCAATCACGTCTCTGGGTGGAGGTTGTGGTGGTTGGAAGGTTGTGTCCCACAGAGTCTCTGAATTCATGAAGTGATTGCCAGTAGTTCTTAACTGTTACAAGTAGGCATTTAAACCCATTATTGGCCCTAAAATGCTACAAATGGCATTCTCCAGTGTATTCGCCACCCGGGCCCCCTATGTCAAACCGAACTCCAGGAATCTTGGCTTTATATTTAAACACTTTGCCAATACATTGGTTAAATACTTTTTTTTCTAACTGTTTAAATTGCAAAAATCTCACCATTATTATTGGCTTTTGATTGAGCGCATATCATTCAAGCCTTCATATTTACCTGTCTCTGCAGTACTCTTTTTGACAGCCAAACTGCCCCGGCCGTCTTCAGCTGGTACAAAATGCAGCAGCTCGACCCTTAACTACGAAGGGCCGTGGATCTCACAGCACTCAAAGGAAAAGGGATCTTTCCTCAGTTGCTTTCCATTCTACCGTTAAAGGTTTTCCTGGACGGGGAGTTTTTTTCTCATGCAATGCGATGGTCCAAGGAATGATGATGTCATTTGTTGTACGGATTGTGAAGCAAATTGGTGATATCGGGCTATACAAATACAATGTAATTGAATCTCTCCTACTATAGCTCCACTGCCCTGGCTGCCAGTGAGGTTCAGGATTGGTTTTAAGATCATTTTAATCACACACCACGCACTCCAAGGCCAAGGTCCTGCTTCGTCTCCGAGCAACAAGTGGACCAATCGTCCACTTGGGTCTCCCCACCAAAACCTGTTTTTGGTGGGGAGACCCTTCTTGAGACGTTTCTTGAGACGTTTCTTGAGACGTTTCTTGAGACGCTTCTTGAGACGCTTCTTGAAACGTTTCTTGAGACGTTTCTTGAGACGTTTCTTGAGACGTTTCTTGAGACGTTTCTTGAGACGTTTCTTGAGACGCTTCTTGAGACGTTTCTTGAGACGTTTCTTGAGACGCTTCTTGAGACGCTTCTTGAGACGCTTCTTGAAACGTTTCTTGAGACGTTTCTTGAGACGCTTCTTGAGACGTTTCTTGAGACGCTTCTTGAGACGTTTCTTGAGACGTTTCTTGAGACGTTTCTTGAGACGCTTCTTGAGACGTTTCTTGAGACGTTTCTTGAGACGCTTCTTGAGACGCTTCTTGAGACGTTTCTTGAGACGTTTCTTGAGACGTTTCTTGAGACGTTTCTTGAGACGCTTCTTGAGACGTTTCTTGAGACGTTTCTTGAGACGCTTCTGAAACACACACTCAAGTTCATTGTATGGGTTGATACTCTGATCTTATCCCCTATGGTCTTTAGGGAACTCCAACTAGAGTATATTGCAGTGTTATTCACAGCTAAGGAAATGCTCTATTATATCCACTGAGTTAATGATAGCAGCAGAATATGCATGTGTCGTTTCTGTCCGTGTCTGTACCCCAGACCTTCAGATCAATATTTCAAATTGTCGACTTGTGATTACAGAACTATTACCCGCGCTGTGCTGAAAAATTAAAACTCTCACTCATCAGGCATTCACTGCATTTCCTCACATTACTGGCCTGGCCTGGAGGGAGAGAGGGATGGGGAGGTGGAGGCGGGGGTGGTGGTGGTGGAGAGAAGCTATGCAAGGAGGGGGAAGAAGAGAGAGAGTGCATTGAATGAGAAAGGCGAGGCCATGCAATATCTGGTAGCTGTTGGGGTGGAGCAGCAAGGTTTTCTGTCAAAGTCTCCTTGAGCAACACAGCGAAGGCCCTGTGGCGCTGGTTCACTCCCACAGAGTCTCCTCTAAAGGTTCAGCAACAGTCTTGTGGAGGGTGAAATGGAGGGATAATAACTACGGTGGAAAAAAGGGTATTTTGCCACTGTTTGCTGTGTCAGCACCGCTAGCTGGAAGCCTAGAGAACTGTTGAAAGCCAATAGATCCTAGCTCTTTGCCCCGAGTTCTGCATACGGCTTAATGCGTTTACTTGGTTTCACATGGTACACAAACAGAGGTCTGCTTGGTGAAAGTCCTGTGTTTCGTTTGCACGACACATCTGTCGTCACTGACGTCCAATCAGAAATAGAGAAGAATTGTTGTGCCAGACGACCGTGCCTCATATTTGGACAGAGACCGAATGAAACTCTATTTGTATAAATCTATGTGTACATATGTATTTTTTTTAAACTAACCATAATTCAATACTGTAGTGACGATGACGCTAAAAAGGAGCAAAAAAAATAAAAATATTTGAATATTTCTTATCAAAACTATCCCTACCGATACGATAGCGATACGATTTTGGGTTGAATAGATTCTTTCAGGCAGACATACATCTACCAGGATTTTATTGCAATGCATCCTCATATGACAGTTTGTTTGGGATCTTACGAGAAGTTACTCTTCATTTTTTCGTGCGTTTTTAAAACTTTGAATGTTTAGGAAAAGTTTGCTGTTTGGGTTAAAACAACCACAGAAGTGCCGTAACTAATTCCCAAAGTTACGTGACGAAAACACCAACGTTGACTTCTCGTGTCACACGGGCAACGAACAGCGGTCTCCTGGCAGACGGATCGCCATGTGTTGGACCAATCCACTTCCTGTCCCGCCCATCGCGCCCTGTGTTTACTTTACTGGTCTTGATGCTCCTCAGTCATGATTTCATGGATAAACAATTATGGGTCAGAGGAGACGAGCCGGCTTAGTGACACAGAGCAGCGTCTGCCAGACTGTCTGAGGTGAATTGTTGTACAGCTTAAGCTACTGGCAGCTATTTTATTGAGTTTCCCTTTTTGCCAAATACCCTCTGGTAAACAGCTACGCAGTGAATATGTCTCGGGCTTTTATTGTGAAAAAAACAAACAATGGATGGGAGAACTCAGTGACTGGTGCCTGAAGCAACACGCTCACACCAACACGACCGCTGGCATTGTATAATCTCCGCGCTGTTTCCTGTAACAGTGAGGGAGTGTCGGCCGGCCGCCGCCCAGTCAGCGCCATTGTTTGTGGGCTCTTCTCTTGTCTGTCTACACGGCACCGCTTTGCCTTCAGCCTCTGTGACATCCTCCTCCAACACACACCCCAACTCGAGGCCCCGAGCAGCAAACCAATTAGAGAGAGAGAGAGAGCGCTCAGCCTGCCTCTATCGTTTAGCATCACGGAGACAGAGCGCCGCGCGCAGCAGACGGCAGCGCGTGGGAAGCGAGACGAGAAATAGCTCCAGTGCGGACGGCGACAGGGGAGAGAGGAGCGAGCGAGGTAGATTCAGTGAAGGGGGATTAGAGAGAGAGAGAGAGAGAGTGGGCACTGAGGCAAAAAGGGTGAGAGGGAGGCTGCGAGTCTGCTGGGAGCTCAGGCCTCCTTCGCTCCGGGGACACTGGGAGGTGTTAAAGGTGAAGTAATTATCAGCCACCATTTAGCAACACGTGCAGAGCCCCGCACTGGATAAATGATGTGCAATCACTTTACACACTCGCACGCCCCCCGCGCACCTACGGTGTGTATTCTTAGACTGCAATCTTGGATGGAGCCCATTTTAGGGTTTAGACCTTCAGAGGGAGGACATGCTTTTTTTAATGTGAAGTAATTCCCCCAACAAGGACGTTCCTAACAGACCTGCATACAGCGTCAGAGGTTCATTAATTACTGCAAAAGCGACATTGGAAAAAACGTAACTTCAGTAAAACTGTAAAAAAAAAGATTATATTATGTGAATAATGTCAGTGAATTGAAGTTCCTTCTGGTAAACAGGGACTTGAAGTGGCCTAAGGCTTTTATTGTGAAAGGTAAGGATGGAAGGAGTGAGGAGTGTTATTCATTTATTATCCAAGTCTTGGCGCAAGTCCGATATAATTGGCAACGGTGGTTGATTAACAATAGAGACTACAACTCCACTACTTTTTGTTATCAAAATCCATATTTTATCATTGCTTTGTGGGCCTAGCGGCATAACTGACATACTGTGAGTTAAAGCTGCATGTTGTCGATATCTCAAGAATACCTCGAGGGAACGTAATCAAATTTGGCACAAACGTCCAGCTGGGGTCAAGATCAAGAATAGGGCGGCGAAAGTAAAAGTTCACAGACCGTGTGACAATTTCACAAAATGTTAGATAGGATGAAATTATAAAGCGATGACATTATGGACATTTGCACGAATGTAAACTGCAACTTTACTGGTTTGCGGAGACATGCAACCATGAGGAGGTCATTTTGGATCCAGGTGTGACAGCAGAGGGTGTACAACTGACGCTGAACATTACTTTTTTTTTTGTTCGACCAAAATGTTAGAATTATCTTTCATGAACTGAAAACACACTGAAAGGGTCAATGTTTTAAGAGGAAAACCCAGAAAGCAACGCCATTGTAGCGACCTGTCAATCACCGTGTAGCCCCGCCCTAAATCACACTCATGCTGTATTGAAGAAGACTTGAAACTAGAGATTGAGACCATAAACTCAATAAACTGTGCTAATCTAACAATAATGTAGACAATGGAGCATAGTAATACACATATTTGTTTTGTGCGTGACA
Organism: Cyclopterus lumpus; assembly: GCF_009769545.1. Lineage (NCBI taxonomy): Eukaryota > Metazoa > Chordata > Actinopteri > Perciformes > Cyclopteridae > Cyclopterus > Cyclopterus lumpus. The sequence continues at coordinate 26,666,161 of NC_046971.1, forward strand.
TGTTACTGTATCATAGAGGCTAAAGGGCCAGATGCCTCACACCAGGGTAGATAACACACACACTCCTACACACACACACTGAGCATGTTGCTGTGTGACGGATGCCTGATTGACATCATTCCAGTGCATGTGAGGGAGCGAACAGGGAGGCCCTGTTAGCTTGTGCGGTTGTGCAGGGCAGGTGTGAAGGGGCATTTTGCAAAGTGTCTGTCGGCGTAAACATTTACAGGTGTTGTGAGAAGAAGGTCTGAGGGATGACAAGAACGAGATGGAGGACAGAACCCACGGTGTCATAGAGCCCTGAAAGGAAGTGTAATGTATATCGACTACGGCCCGGTGTGTGAAAGGAATCGTAGAGGAAACGTATTGGTTTCACTTAACGTGCCAAACTGCAACAATAAATATGTAAGAATACAAAACCAGTTTACCTTTTCTCCAGGCTCGCCGACTCGACTCAACCATTTGGGGAGTACGCAAAATATTTTGCTTTCCTCATACACCAGAACAGGTTTCTTGTATTACCACCCCTTTGCAACCACTTTCTTTCACTCTAATTTACAGATTATCATTTTCTTCTAGAACCATGTTCATATAATGTAAATAGCACCGGCCTTTTTTATGAATTTTGTTTACCAACTCCTCTTGTGCAGAGCTTTCAGACGTTTCTTCATTCCTGATCAGAGCTGCATGTGATCCATCACTCTGTGCCCCTCAAGCTTCAGGAAAAGAACGTTATTTGGGTTAAAATAAGTATTTGTATTTCATTAATTATAAAATATTTTTGTATTGATTTAAGTTTGCTAGGACTAACATAAGAGACTCAGGAGGCCGCTGTTTGTGCCCCGTGTGAAACCAAGTCAACGTTGACTTATTTTACCGTAAATGGGTTGACTTGTACCTGTATTGCGCCTTTGTAGTCTTCCGACCACTCAAAGAGCTTTTAAACTACATGGAGGAGCTGCCATGCAAGGTGCCACCATCCATCAGGACTTTCTAAGCATTCACACACCGATGGCACAGCAATTCTCAGGGGTTAAGTGTCTTTCCCAAGGAACCATCGCCCCCAGTAGTTCTATTAAGTAACTGATGTATATCATTAAATGTCCTTTACATCACAAGCATACTTATTCTATGTATCAAACGTGTTTACTTGAACCCAAACATTATAGTCAAACTAAGTAAACCTACATCAGACGTTTATCTTGAGAAGAGATAAAAATGTCCCTGAAACGTCCAAAAAGGACTCTAGAGGCGCCATAGTTGGACGCGTATGGCTACTGACCAAGTGACAATTTCTTTGAGAAATTGGGGGTGGTAATGTTTTGGTAACACCTTGGTCATTCAGACAGAAAGTCACCAAACTCCTTTTTTTTACGGACAATCTCTTACTTTGAGCAACACTATCGACAACAAATCATGACTTATTAGTGTTCTTAGGAATTCTGCATTGTACTGTCAAGCTTCAGTTATCTCGATAAACAATTTGTTCTTGAAAACATTCATCACCCCCCCATTTCTTTCCTTTTTTGCCATCCTCCATTACTTTGGCCCAACTTGCTCTTTGACGGTACATTTGTCAGTGCATGTGTGCCCTGAAAAAAAAAAAAAAAATACCCAGAATATAACGTCATATGCTCCCAAATTCCCATTCGCATTAACAAAAAACAGTCCCTTCTTTGAGTAAGCATGCTGATGTGAGGACATTTAGTTTGGTGGAGGGAGACTTCCAGAGAAATCTCTTGTACGCTCCAGTGCTCAGGACTGGCAGAGCGACACTAACAGCTGATCAGGTGATTTATGGAGGTAATGAAGTCTGTCGGACTGTTTGGTGAGCCAGTAAGAAGCAGGTATCAATACTGGGGGCCTATTAGATGGATGTGAGTAATAAAGTGTGATTGAAAGACTGGCGCCAATTGGGCACTAAGGAAAACAGAGGGGGTGGTCGTGTTGTAAACTACGACATTAATCACCGTGACCTAAGGACATTTCTTTCTTTTTTTTGTATCTACAAGTGGATTCTCTGGTAGTTCCAATAAGCCATTAGGGTCTCTGTGTTCCAGTAAAATTGTGAGTAATTGGCCACAGATGCCCTTGAAGAGTTCAATGTTTAATGGTTACTGCATCACTGCAGCACTGTTGCATTATCTGAGAGGATCATTTCCATTCAAACACAGCAGCAATTGCATCATTTGGAGGGTTTGTGTTTTTTTTATCAACAGCATTTGTTGCATACAATTATCCACATGGTCATGGATATTGTGGTTTGGCTTCCTTGCCAATGCAATAGTGGTATTGCGTCATTATGACCACAATGTAAGGAGGAAATAGACATCAGAAAATGTGACTGGTTGAAGCAACAGTTCACAACCGTGACTATGGATGTGTTCTCAGCCTGTACTGTGCTTACACAAGCAAAAGTCTGTAAACGAATCAGATTTTGGGTGCCAGGCAAACGCAGAAGGGGGTAGGCATAAATAGATCTGAGGAGCGACGTCAACTCTTTCCCTTTTTCATTAAACTGCAAACCCTGTGCTACGTGGCCTTATTGGTGTTTGCACCATTGATTACAATTATACCTATTCATACACTACATGTGAATTAGTTCTTAACAATATAGAAAGCCCAACATGCATCCTGTGTTAAGTAGTAAGATGTGCAGCTCTGACTGTAAACCAGGAAGACAGCAGCTACCAGTCAATAGTCCCAGTTCCTCAGTGAGTCTGCCCATTGGTCCACTAATATCATTCAAGCTCTGACCTTTGTGCTCCATGAAACCTGTCTCCCTCACATCTTCCTACCCATCTCCACCGATGTCTCTCCTTCACTCACTCCGTGTCCTCTTCTCCATTATCAGCCCACATGTCAGCTTGTCTGACACATGGCCCTAAATATTAACATAGGTTGTGCCGTAACTGACAAAAGGTCAGAGTCAGTTCCCCTGCAGCGGCCAAAATGTCCATCAATACTCACGAGTTCTTTTCAAGTGTCTTTCAGCATGCGTCCAAATCCCTGACCCGCTCGCTGAGAGTCCCCGTGGATGAAAGAGCTGCTACAAACATTAGCTGGAGACGATGCACATACAGAAGGAAACATCGCAAGAATATTCAAGTCAGCATATTGGATGTCAAACATACGTTTATTAGAAAATATGATAAAGTGTCCTGTAGTATGCCCTTCCAGTGGAGAAAATGTGTGAATGTTACTTAGTCCTGATGGGCAGGTCTCTCAGAGGTCAGCGCTGTCAATATAATAGTTGTTGGATGACGTTTGCCAACATCAGCACAGATTTACTTCACCTCCGTGAGTAAACCACTGAAATGGTGTGATTGTGGTCTGAAATGCCGTTGGAATGCTGACCGAGCCCTCGTTATGCTTGTGTTCAAGTTAAGAGGGGGACTCTCTTTGCATCTAGTTGTAGTCACAGACAAACCGTCTGTAATTGAATCAGTGCCCATAAACCTGAGAGGCGCTCTCTCTTCATGTGTTGCATTCCTGCTGAGATCCAACCTCACAGTTCGCCACCCTGCCACCTGCCCTCCTTTCACTCCATTCTTGAATCCCTTTATCCATGCTCTCATCGGCTGATGTTTTTCAGTCTTTCATTTCCTCTCTTCCTCGCTCATCATGTTGTCCTGTCCCCTGTTTCCACCCCCCCCCCCCCTCAGCACCACCACACAGCCCAAAACGCCTCCTTGTTTTCTGTCAGCTGTGAAGGTTGACTGCGTCAGTCGTATTAACTGCAGGCCGCGGT
>NC_046971.1:26672411-26707411 GCF_009769545.1 Cyclopterus lumpus
ATACAGTCAAATAATATGATTAATTTTTTACTACACTGTCAACATTCACAAAACATATGTGAATAGGTAGTTTTCAGCATTTAAAAAAAAATATATATATTTTTTTCACACATCTAACAAATAACAACACAGTAATGAACTGTATTCTATCATAATAATTATAGCCAACAACATTTTTGTTATATAAATGAATATGCAATGTACAGTTCTTTAATGCACACTTCACATGAGACTTTGACAGTGGAGTTGCCTCAAGAGAAATCAGGACAAGTTGTCCATTCCTGTCATCTTGTTCCGCTCTATCCACTGACGTGTTATTGCAGTGTGTCTAACATATGGGCTCACATCAGTCTCAATAATTACAAATGCACATAGAGAGACTCACAAATGCAAACACAAAGATTGACAAATGCACACAGAACAATTCACAAATATGTTAGATTTACAAATGCACACAGAAGGATTTACAAATACCTTCCAATGCACACATAAGTAAATTATGATTTGAATAAATGTAAAAGAAAAACCACAAATACATTTCTGCATTGCTATGTGGATTCTTCTATTTGTTTGTGGATTTGTTTTTGTTTATTTGTCAATCGCACTGCATTTGTTTGTGGATTGCTCCACATGTGTGTGGATTTATGAGATGTGATTGGTTGAAAATAAGGGCGACATCTGATTGGCTACAGATAGGTCTATGTTGAAAAGAAACGCATTTGTGAATCCACACACGTGGAGCAATCCACAAACAAATGCAGTGCGGTCCACAAATAAATGAATACATACAAATCCACAAACAAATAGAAGAATCCACATAGCAATGCAGAAATGTATTTGTGTTTTTTCTTTTACATTTATTTACATCATAATTTACTTATGTGTGCATTGGAAAGGTATTTGTGAATCGTTCTGCGTGCATTTGTGAGTCTAATTTATTTGTAAATCCTTCTGTGTGCATTTGTAAATCGAACATATTTGTGAATTGTTCTGTGCGCATTTGTCAATCTTTGTGTTTGCGTTTGTGAGTCTCTCTATATGCATTTGCAATTATTGAGACTGATCTGAGCCCATACTAACATGCCATGTTTAGTCAAATACAAACCCATCGCTTCTCTACTCTCTTCCCATCCTCTAAACCACTGCTCTCCTCCTAAAGCTTCTCTTTTGCCTTTAAACCACCTCCTCTATCTCAGAACATCACCCTCTGCATCTCAGACCACTGATGTGACCATGAAAGCTTTTCCTCCACCTGGTAAAGCTCTGCATCCACCTCAAAAAGTTCCTGCACAGAGTCTCCACATCTAAACTTCCATCACTCCATTTAAAGGGAAGTTCCGATATTCATCTTTTTTTCCCATCCTTCCTGTTGATAAGAAAACACTTAACTCACACGGCTCCATTGCTGGGACCTGGTGATGCGGCACTCCGGCTGATAAGGATGACGGCCAAAGCTGTGAATATAATACTTCCTTTCCTTTTTCTACTTCTAAACCTCCTGTATCTCGAATCTCTGTCCTCCGCCCCCATCTCCTGCCTCGCCCTCTGAGCCATAGACCGCATGTATGAAGTCGCCGTAAAGTCGCCCATTGGTTTGAGGACGACTGTTTTGAAGCCTCAAGTTTAACATCCTGGGCGTCGTTTGTGGCCCTTTTCTTGTAACCTGCAGGGTTGCAGGGTGGGGAAAAGTCAAATCTGATAAGCTGGATAAGATATATATTTTTTTAAATCTAGACGATACAAATAACTTTTTTATATTATTTGCCCCGGCTGTGGCTCAGTAGTCGACCTGTAATCTGGTCCGGCTACTCCAGTCCATGTCGGTGTGTCTTTTGGACAAGACACTTAACCCCAAAGTTGCTCCTGCAGTACCTACGTTGTGTGATCGGTGTGAATGTTACTTAGTCCTGATGGGCAGGTCTCTCAGAGGTCAGCGCTGTCAATATAATAGTTGTTGGATGACGTTTGCCAACATCAGCACAGATTTACTTCACCTCCGTGAGTAAACCACTGAAATGGTGTGATTGTGGTCTGAAATGCCGTTGGAATGCTGACCGAGCCCTCGTTATGCTTGTGTTCAAGTTAAGAGGGGGACTTTCTTTCATGATCTGAAGAGCCACAGTGAAAGGGTTAAAGTTCTAAGAAGAAAACACGGACCCCGACCAGACAATGCCGGGGTAGTGACCTGTCAATCACAAGGTGGCCACGCCCTAAAGCATACCTTGCTTTATCGTCTATTTGCCTCTAAATGGTACATCATTTACTAAATGAACACCATGCTGTATTAAATAATACTTGAAACTAGAGATTGAGAACATAAACTTATGTTTCCAATGTTTATTGAGGTTATAAATCAGATGAGAAGTGGGCTAATTTTTTTATAGACGTCTATACGATCTATACTAAAGTTTAAAGCGCATTAGCATCGGCTTCCCTTTTCAGAACCAACGGTTGCCGTCAGGTAGAAGACCTTTGTTCTGCCCTTACTCCATAGTTTTGTTCTTAGCCTTTACAAACGTTCTGTAACCTCCCTCTGTCAAACCAACACCATGCACTAGGAGCCCACTCACAGCAGGATGGGTGACATGAGCCGACTCTCCGTTAGGTGTCCTGTGCTGAAAAAGAGTTCAGAATTCATCGAATATGATGTTTGATGAAGTTGTACAGACATTTATTTTTGGAGTATTGGACAGGAATGGCAGTTTGCAGTCTTTCTTTGATGTATCTTTCAGCTGCAGTGCCAGTAGCAAGAATGTTGTACATAATGTAACGTGTAGGTCTTTCTTCATCTTTACGTCATTGAGTCATCTGCATGGGAAATAAACTGTACTTGTGTATTGCTTTCCTAGTCACACTGTACACACTCAAAGAGCTTTAACATTACATGAATCATCATTCACCCATTCACAACCATTCATACACTGATGGGAGGAGCTACCATGCAAGGTGCCACCTGTCCATCAAGACTCTAACTAACATTCACACTCATTCATACACCACAGGCACAGCTTGCAGGAGCAATTTGGGGTCCTGCCCAAGGACACATAGACATGGACTCGGGGAGCCGGGGATCGAACCGCCGATCCTCCGATTGAAGGACGGTCCTGCTCGACCGCTGAGCCCCACAATTTTAATCTATTTAGTGTCACGGAGTGTCTTAATCCACACTCTAATACGTTTTTAAAGAATGGAATGGAACATTTGAGCTCTCCATGGCTGAATTAGTCTGAATGACAAGATGGTATTCATCATCTTCGCTTCATTCTGATTAAACATTTTAATACCACACACCAATATCTGGGATGGGGGTGGGAGCAACATATGATGATGATGATTCGTTGACTGGCTGATTAAATTCCTAACTACCCAGCAGCCCTGCTGACTCGCTGACTGAATAATTGAATGCATTAGAGAGAGCGTGCTTTAGTGACTGCGTGACAGTCTGGCTGCGCAGATGATTGGCTGACCAGTTCATTAACTAGCTGCTTGGATGCTGCGTTGCTGACCGATGACGTTCCACCTGATTGACTGTTAGACCTGAACTGATATCTCTTCTTCCCTCCGCATCCTATTCCTCAATCTTCATAGTCCCTCCATCTCTCGTCTTCAATTACAAACCAGGATTTATATTGAGAATGTAAATGTAATCTCATAGAAGTACTTAATGCTGCATTACGGAAAGATATGATATAAATTATGTTTAGGCCACACAACTATTTGGTTGGGTGATCCCGGTTTAGGTTACAATAACTTGTGTAGCCTACGTCATTTAAAATGACTCAAATTTGTGCATTTGATTATATGACGAAATTAATGTTACATTTTGGTTTTACACCAGATATAAACATCAGTTTTCTGTTTTCAACCCATTGATCCACTTGCCCCAAACTCTTTCCTATGGGGTCATTGATTAGAACACAACTGGGAATGTGTGTGTCCATCACGACAACGGTTGACATTCCGTAGTCATCGTTTCCTTGACACCACCATGTAATACGCTGTTGTTGCGATCATTTCACATTTTGTTACACCAGGCACCAAATAAATTGTTCCAGAAACATGAACATTAAGCTAGATGTTGTCAAGTTTTGGCTTTTGCTTCGCCTACAGGTGCTAAGTGTGTGACTCTGTCTTTTCAGGACCAGTAGCCGTGATAAGCGGTGAGGAAGACTCCGCCAGCCCTCTTCATCATGTGAACCATGGGATTATCAGTCCCTGTACACTGGATGCCGGGCACGACGCCGTGGTGATTGGAATGACCAGGATCCCCGTCATAGAGAACCCGCAGTACTTCAGACACGGACACAACTGTAACAAACCAGCCACCTGTAAGTACAGACGTCTGGATGGACCCACACACTGGGTCTTATAATATGTATGATGTTTGTGGAACTGTTTTCAGTTTTCACTAATTCATGACTCCTTTGTGGCAATAGCTGTGGCCCGAGGCAGTATGTGTTTTTTGGGTGTTCCATCTTTCCAGTCCATTCTCATGAATGCGATATCTGAGGAACGAATGTCCACTTGGACCCATAACTCAAGTGTTCACATGGGTTAGGGTTGGACGGAGATGGATGCAAACTGCAACACGACTGATTTGCTAACATAGAGCAAGTGAAACAAGATAAATTGGAGTGTTGTATTTGCGTCTGACTTTGATTTATTTAGTCATCCCCCATCATACGACACACAACGTCAACATTATTTATGTGTCATAACCAGCGTAAGCGATGTTTCATAATGCTACCGACCGCCATAAACACACACAAAAAAGAAAAACCCAATTACTTAATTGTCCAGTGTGTAGGATTTGGCGCCAAAGTTGCATATTGCCACCAACTGAAACTTCTCCCATGTGCCAAGCGTGTCTAGAAGAAGAGAACTGCGGTGGGCGTCGCAAAACAGCTTGTGTGTGTGTGTGTGAAAAAAATATCTAGAGTTTGGTTTGTCCATTCTGGGCCACTGTAGAAACGGGTCGACCCCGTCCAATAATCTCTGCCAATAGATCCCCCTAAATGCTCCACAATGTACTAATTGTCATTGCTGAGATTTGGAAAGTTGATGACATCACTAAAAACATCCCCCACCATGAACTGTCTGTTGCATTGAGGGACGTTTCTGGTGGGCTCTGCCTGACAATGACAAGCACATTTCTCATCGAAGCTATACATCTGCTGAGAGGGCATTCACAGCAGAAATATGAGCACCTTGTCATTGTAAAACAAAAAATAAAGAAAACGATACAAATGATTATTTCGTTGTTAACATTCAACAACATTATTTCCCATAAGTCTTTGCCACGGTTGTTGTTCAAAATCAAGATTAGCTCTCTCTTTCTCTCTCAATTGTAATGCAGGTATTTCCGTCCCTCCTTGATTGAGTTTGCGTTGAGAAATATTAATATAAATATAAATAAAGATAGAAATATAGAATTTTTTTCAAAATATAGTTTAAAGCTTCACTCTCTCTTGTTCTTAATTCAATGAAATGTAATTCTTTCTTGCCATTAAAGATACAACCAGTATTTTAGGAGGACGTGCATCTCTCTCTCACACTCACACACACACACACACACACACACACATACACACACACACACACACACACACACACACACACACACACACACAGTATTCTGCCACAGCGGCAGAGCAAATCTCTTTTAGCCTTTACAGCCACATAAATCTAAAGCAAATCCCCTAGGAGACAACACACACACACCAAAACACCACTGATGTTGTTGCCAATTGCGATTCTGATCCATCATAAGAGTCACCTTGTGTGATTATCACCAGCTGTATATTTCCACTGGTGGTGTGTGTGTGTGTGTGTGTGTGTGTCTTAACTGTGTTTCTTCCAATGTGTCTGTGAACATAAACCCATCATCATCTTAAAAAACTTACTATTTCACACAAACACACAAACAAATACACACACACACACACACGAAGAATATACTTTACAAATTCTCATGTATTATAAGTCAATTTCATTTATGCTTTTAGTCTATTACATTATATTGTTGAAATCATTTTTGCATCATTTATTTAATATAATATCATGCATTAATCGACTCTGCAGACCAACAGACCAAATGTCTATGCTTGGACACAAAATGCATTCAATGACCACAACTTTCAAAATCCATGAAGTGTTCAAACCCAACCACCAACCAGAACTCAGAAGTTACACTCCATTTGTCACATTGTAAAAACACCTCACTTTACATAAAAAATGTAAATGAACACGAGCCAATTGTAAATTAACCCGAGTGACCTCGTGTTGTTTTGTAACGCAAACAGATGGCAATCAAGTCCTTTTCAGAGATTATGGAAAAGGTTCACTTTCAATTGGAGCCTCTAAAAGCTAAAGCCCACAGATCGTCGTGTCAAAGTGAACCACCTCATCAATCGGCGATCCAGACAGAAAAGAATTCAAATAAAGAATCGCTGAAAAGCAGAAGAAAGCATTCCCCTGAAGTGTCTGTGCAGCGCTTCTTCTATTGCCATGTGATTGAGATGTTCTTATGATGCATTAAAGACGCCACTTCAAGCAAAGTGTCGTTGAGATGATCTAGAGCTCCTTTGCTGGTGCAGTCGGCTCCGCTGTCCTCTGTAGCCGCTATATGTATGCCGCTGGATGATGCCGGTCCCAGAGCTCATTACAGTCTCGCTAATTGCGACCCAGTGGCGGAACGGTCGAGTCATTCAGTGAACCCCCACTCGCGTGCGCATGGATGTTTGTGTCGAGCGTACAGTCAAACACGTGTGTTGTTTTGTGTCCGTTAGGTGCTTGTACCTGGTTTCGTGTGTATGTTGTGTGTGTGCTGAAGCTACTCAGCCATGCACACAGCACTGCCAGCTGGAATGCAGTAAATGTAGTGCGAGCTCAAGCCGGGGAAGAATTTGACTGTCCGTTAAAAGTTTGAGGTCAAAAGTGTTATGCAAGAGCTGTGAGCAGTTTCAGGCTCAGTTTAATGCAGCCTGTGATGAGCACATCACCGCATCCAGGGAGTGAGACACCCTCGCCACTCCCTGGCCTTTTCTTTGAAATTGTTGCATATTTAAATAAAAAAATATCTACGACCTCGTCAATTGCATTGTCACCAAGGTTTGCGGAACAGTTTCTTTGTCGTCGTTTGACCACTCAGAGTTACCGCAACATCATCATCCAAAATGGCAACTGATAAGCTGAATCACTTTGTCCATTCATCTCCCACCATCTAAAATGCTTTAGAACAAACAATGAATGAAGTACAGAGATGCAGAATTTAAAGACAGATTGTGGCTCTTTGTTAGGTGGGCAAAAAGATAGCTTTTCGCAAAGGTCGGTCATTTATTAGCCCCATTCCAGCCCTATCAGTGCGCCCATGTAATCTATTACATTTTGTCTTGTATGTTGGTTTTTTGTAACCAATAGAACAATAAAGACGCAACAGACTCAGTGCGCCAGGTTTCTGTGTGTAACTATCTTTGTCGACTGACGAATTAAAAACACGCATACAAAAATTTGATGTGCTAAGGCCTCCCAAAACAAGATATCCATCCGTCCATCACCTGTAACTGCTCATCCTATTCAGGGTCCCAAAGGCAGGGGCCACATGGGACAGGGCCGCAAGCTACCACAGGGCTGACAAATGGAGACAGACTAACATTCACGCCTTCAGGAATTTAGAATCCTCAATTAACCTAAGCCACATGTCATTTGACTGTGGGAGGAAGCCGGACAGCCTAGGGCGGGAAAATTAAAAGGGGCGGGCCATTCCGAGCCCATCCTGCTGTGAGGGGTAGCGCTAAGCACCGCACCACACTGTTGCCCTTAACACAGATATACAGCTTTTTTGCCATTTTGATTGGGTATTTTGTCCCTCGAGCAACGAGGCTAAAGGATTGTGCCATTTAAATTGGTCATTTGTGATGTTTAGAGGATACATCCTAATGATTATGATGACCCCCCCTTGACCTTTCTTAAAGTACCACCATAAGGCAACAATCTTTAGTTGTACACAAGACGTATGACATCTGATTGCCCTAAGATTACTGAGTATGTCTGTGCTCACCATTGGACGAACCCTTTCCATTGGGCATGATCTCGTCCTGGAGGCATCCAAATTAGATGCCTGAACCACCTCAGCTGACTTTTGATGCGAAGGAGTAGCGGCTCAACTCCAAGCTCCCCCCTGATGTCCGAGCTCCTTACCCTATCTCTAAGGCTGAGCCCGGCCACTACGGAGGAAACCAATTTTGGCCGCGTGTATCCGAGATCTCGTTCTTTCGGTCACGACCCAGAGTTCGTGACCATAGGTGAGGGTTGGAACAAAGACCGACCAGTAAATTGAGAGGTTTGGCTTCCGGCTCAGCTCCCTCTTCACCAAGACGGTCCAGTATAGCGCCTGTTTTACTGCTGCAGCCGCACCGATTCGACTGTCGATCTCCCGCTCCATCTTACCCTCACTCGCGAACAAGACCCCGAGATCATTGAACTCCTTCGCTTGGGGCAGGCACTCTGTCCTCACCTGGAGGGATCCAATCCACCGGTTTTCAGCAGAGAACCATCGCCTCAGATTTGGAAGTGCTGATTCTCATCCCCGCTGCTTCACACTCGGCTTCAAAACACCCCAGTAAATGCCGGAAGTCAAGGTCCGAGGAGGCCAACAGGACCACATAATCTGCATACAGCAGAGAGACGATCCCGAGACCCCCAAACCTGACCTTCTGCACCCCCCGGCTGCGCCTAGATATCCTGTCCGTGAAAATCACAAACAGGACCGGTGATAAACCATGCCCAAGTTTTAGCATCCGCGGCCACTGCAGCTACAGCCCTTCTGGCCTGACAGTACCTGTCAGCTGCTTCATGAGACCCCTGGGCCAACCAGGTGTCCACCACTGGGTTCTTGGGTTGCCAACACGACAGGCACCGATGACCTTCCGACCACAGCTCCTATTGGCTGTGTCCACAATTGAGGCTTTGAACATGGTCCACTCAGATTCCATGTCCCCAACCTCCCTTGGGATGTGTGAGAAGTTCATCCGGATGTGGGAGTTGAAGAACTCCCGGACAGGGACCAGGTGGTGATCAGTTGACAGCTCTGCTCCTCTCTTCACCCGAGTGTCCAAGACATACGGCTGCAGGTCAATGATACGATTACAAAGTCGATCTCCGGCCTAAGGTGTTCTGGTACCAGGTGCACTTATGAGACACCTTATGTTCGAACATGGTGTTCGTTAAGGACAAACCGTGGCTAGCACAGAAGTCCAATAACGAAACACAGATCGGCAAGCCGTTCCTCCCAATCACGCCCCGCCAGTTTTCTCTGTCATTGCCCAGGTGAGCGTTGAAGTCTCCCAGGAGAACTATGGAGGGGCGGCGGCGCCCTTTCCAGGACCCCTCCCACCGACTCCAAGAAGGCCAGATACTCTGAACTGCTGTTTAGTGCATAAGCACAAACAACAGTCAGAGCCTTACTCCCCGCAACCCGTAGGCGCAGGGAGACGACCTTCTCGTTCTTCGGGGAAAACTCCAACACAGCAGCGCTCAGCCGGGGGCTCTTGAGTATCCCCACTCTCGCCCGGTGCCTCTCACCCTGGGCAACTCCAGAAAAGGACAAAGTCCAACCCTTCTCCAGGAGCTTGGTTCCAGAGCCCATGCTGTGCGTGGAGGTGAGCCCAACAATATCGAGCTGGTACCGCTCCACCTCCCGCACCAGCTCCGGCTCTTACCCCGCTAGCGAGGTGACATTCCACATCCCTAGAGCTAGTCTATGCTGCCGGAGATCGTCTCGCCCAGGCCCCCTGGCTGGCTCACCGCCCGGTCTATATATAGCACCTGACCCCGATGCTTGTCCCTGCGGGTGGTGAGTCCCTGTGGGTGGTTGCTCCATGTTGTTTCTTCGGGCTGAGTCCGCCCAGGCCCCATAGGCGAAGGCCCGGCAACCAGACGCTAGTCGGCGAGCTCCCCTCCTGGGTCTGGCGCCGAGAGGGTGTATTACATTTTTTAAATATCTTTGTCTCTGAAGGCCACAAAGAAAACTACATTGTTTTGAATGTTTGCGTCTTTCAAAGCCGCAAGCTTCATTCCATTTTGCCAGAATCTATGTCCACATAATGACACGTAAGCCTCTCTGGGGGTTAAGTAACAGTTAACAACGAACAGCCAACTCTCTAAAGACGAATCGTCACCATCCCTCGGTGAACATGTATTTGAAAAAAACTAACATTAAAGTTTTAGTCGTAAGACATGCACTAAATTAACACCGGAGGATAAATGTTACACAGTCAGGCATTCACGGTCAAACTTTTTCATCAGAAATTATTCATAGGGAGTTCTGGGGGCTGTGAAGCCTGAATGCCGGTGGTGACAGCATTTCCCAGGGCAATTATTCCATTACATAAGCCGAGTTGTTTAGTACAGTAATTAACCCTCTCCCATGTCCTTTACCCCGCCCTCAGTCCATTCTGCAGAATCAATTTCTCCGCCAGGATATGATGTATTCCGTTACCCGGACCTCTTGTGGTTGCAAGGATTCACACTTTATGAAAACATATTACTTTGACCATTTGATTGCATCATTGACTGCTGACTGTTGGCCCCTATCAGCCAGTTGTCTTAACTGGCTGATAGGGGCCAACAGCTGCTTCAGTTTGGACTATTGTTTTCTGGTTTTACAGAATACAAATTGTTCTTCTATTGATTTGCACGCCCTAGGGAGCACAATCGCCCACATGTACGTGTGCATATCCATCACTTAGCAAATGACAAACTGAACAAAGATGATGTTCCTATCCAACAAAACTTGTGAATCATGTGTCAAGAGGGATTTATGTGGATGGATGGATAGCGTGTATGGCATGTTTGACGATTAGAAAATAAGTTTCAAACGAGTCCACGGAAATCTGCTTAAGGAGGAGGTTGGGTTTGTGCATTGGTCAGAAAAACAAAAGACTTTCACCCAGGAGACTGCTGTTCGTGTCCTGTGCGAACCGAGACAGAACCATGTAGTTTTCTTGCCTAAACACAACCAAGTCATTTTAAGCCAATGTTAACCACACGTTTCAAACGGTGATGGGAGAGAATAAGTTTCCCTCAAAACACAATTGAGTGCAGTTTAGTTATATGGGAGGTCATTTTGAAGGAGACAAGGCTGATCAGCTGAGTGGAAAGCTAATCAGATGTGCTTGCATTCTAGATGGGTACTCCTGGCTCTACTGAGTGCACTTCTCTAGTTTTAAATGTTTATATGCTCAGGGATCTTACTCCAAACTCAATAAGGACTAGCTGGTTCATATCTTTACCAAAAGACATGCTCCAGATGAGCTGTCCCTCAAGGCCCCAGACTCATAAAACAAGCTCCTGCTGTTGTCCTACAGGGACCTGATCTGAATACAGTTTGTTGTTCGTCTTGAGACTAATTAATACGTATTCTTGATGTATTAGAAATATGTGTCACCCAAAGCACAGTCCTAACCTCATTAAGGAATATTAAAATTGTTTTGGTTTAGTTTGGGCCTCTCAGGATCACTGAAGGCTTGTTTTCTGATTCCACCGAGCAGCCGAAACATAAAAAGCAGAATTTCGAACAATTCCGACTGGTGTTGATCCAAACTAAAATGTATTTCTCTTGGTGGAACCTCGTCAATTAGAACACAACTTCCCGTGCTAGACGAGAACCTAAATGTGACATGGAGATTAGTCAGGTAGACAATGCCAGTCCTGTAGCCCAGGCCCTTTGAGGACTCTGGGGTAACCTTAATGGTGAGTTGCACATTTTTCACGCGAGTAGATCCCATGCAAAGTCAATGCATAGACGCATATGGTTGCGATTAATGCGAATTTTCGCCGGGCGGTGCAAATGACCTGAATTGCGCCAATGATGTGAATTGAGTGAAGCAAAAAATTTGCCTCAGTCGCCAAAGTTTAAATATTTAAACTTGACGCTGAGTTGCGAATGCCAATCAGCGCTGAGATGACGTTGTGCCGGTGTTGAATCAAACTGACTGCTGCTACTCTAGCAGCGCTGGAAGCGGCAGTCATTCAGACATGGTCGGTGAAATTGGCGAGCTGTGTGAAACCACGGATGATGTTATGAACCCAAACACCAGGGCGTTAGATGTTCCGACGTTTATGGGATGTCAACAACAAGTTTAAAGCAGAAATGACCCGAATAAACCACAAATAGTCAGGCAAGTAAACTGGAGCAGGTTGTCTTCTAATCAGTAAATCAAGGTTGGATTCCCGGCTCCTCCAGTCCATGTGTCCTACAGAGAGACATGCAGGGTTTAAATGCACTGGGGAGGTGCAGGCGATACCACACAAGAAGATTCACAATCACACATGCGAGAAAACACAGAGGCAGGAAGTGATGTGAACATGGGACACAAGAGGCAAGGAAATTAAAACATAAATAAAACAGGAAACCAACTGAACAAAACCCGAGACCGTGACGATAAAGCCCAAACGCTTGACGTGGATTACGTTTGTTTTTGACGTATCACAAATGTTGGAAGTCGACGGTGGTGGATGGATCAAAAATCAAGTCATATATTTGTTGCCTCAACAACACCAATTACTCATGTTTGGTTTAAATGTTGCAGTAATTTCAAACTAAACCATGATGTTCTTTACTAAACCTAACAAAGTATTGTTGCCCAAATTTAACCTACAATAGTTTTAGTTATAATCTGTGTCTTTTCATCAGATCATTGATTCATTTAGAAAGGATTTCTCTTCTCTCTACTATTTGATAAACATAATTATAATTATTAAGTCTAGTTGATTTTATTCACACAGCCCAATATCACAACCTGTGGTGCTACTGTTGGGTCGTGGCCCACAGCATGCCCAGCACCACGGCAACAAAGGATTTGGTGAAACCGGAACGGAACGGAAGCCATTCGATCTGACATGAAGGTCAGAGTTACTCCAACAAGCTCCGCCCTGACACCTGTCACCTTCAGGTGGCATCAGGCGGTAACCCATTCAAAAGAAGAAGAAAAGACACTTTTGAAAAGGCTTTTCAAAGAGAGCAACAGAGCCACAATTACCCAGAGAGCATCAGTCAGACGTGTTCCTTTGTCTCCATGAAGCTGTCAGGTGTGTTAGTGCAGAAGTCGTTCCGCGGTACTCCAGCGGCTCGGTCTCCGGTCGACGGACTTAATAGATGGAGGTCACCCATGAACCTGAACAGAAGGTCGTTACAAGAAACCTCCAAACCAGCAGGCTGTTGGCTTAATCCAGTGACGAGGGTTTAGAAAGCTCACTGCCCTCATCCCCAATGTGTTGTCCTTAAAGGTACAATACATAGTTAAAAGCAAACTATTGAAATATTGTCATTGAAGCATATCACGTGTTCTTCAGATAATTCCCCCTTGTACCAGCCGGTCTCCATTTAGGTGCATTCTTACAGTGCAGTGTGTATTGATGTGTGCGTGTGTGCATGGCTGCGAGTGTGTGTACCATGCGGGCTAATTAGTGCAGCTACAATTAGCTCGGGATAATGTTAACACAGAGGGAGAGGGGGAGGTCACCTGTCAGCAGTAACACACACACACACACACACACACACACACACATACACACACATACACACAAATGAGAAATACACTATAACCCGGCAGCCTTTTTCAGTTTTGCTCAACACGGACACTTTTTAATACTCTTTCACATTAAACAAATATTCATATTATTTGCAGCGTGCATTTGTTACTACAAACCAGACATTTTGTGTCGAGGTTAGTTACTCCCAAATCGGTTGGCGTGTCTATAAATGTTAAGAGTTTAAAGATTATGGAAATGGCTGCTTTTTACTAGGGTGCCACCTCCAGTTCTGAAAAGTGAAGCCAATGCCTAAGTACTTTTTATTTTCATTCTCTCTAATGACCACCAGGAGGCGACTCCTCTGGTTTTATAGAAGTCTATGCTTCATGTGTTAAAGCTGCATACTCTTTCCCGACCACCAGGGGGCGACTCCTCTGGTTTAATAGAAGTCTATGCTTCATGTGTTAAAGCTGCATTCTCTCTCCTGACCACCAGGGGGCGACTCCTCTGGTTGTATAGAAGTCTATGCTTCATCTGTTAAAGATGCATTCTCTCTACTGACCACCAGGAGGCGACTCCTCTGGTTGTATAGAAGTCTATGCTTCATGTGTTAAAGCTGCATTCTCTCTCCTGACCACCAGGGGGCGACTCCTCTGGTTGTATAGAAGTCTATATAAATGACTCTACTTCTCTTGATTTATTCCCTCAGTAAACATTGTAAACATTAGTTTTTGGTCTCAATCTCTAGTTTCAAGTCTTCTTCAATACAGCGTGATGTTCATCTAGTAAATTATGGTATATTTAGAGTCAAACAGACCATAAAGCAGGGGATGCTTTACGTCTGACAGGTCCTGTCATGTTTTTGTCTGAGAACTTTAACCCTTTCACAGCGTTTCTTCAGTTCATGAAAGTTAATTGTAACATTTCGGGACTCTAAAAATTCCTTATTCAGCATTTGGTTGTACTTTGCTCCGCCCTATTGTGTCACTTCTGGTTGCAAAATAAAGCAACGTGACGTGACTACGCCCACTTATTATACATGTTTGTGTCTCTATGGTTTGTACTGAAGAGATGAAGATGAACTCCCAGCTTACCCTGCTGGTACTTGTCTTGAGATGTGTGTCCTGAGGTTTTGCTTCCCCTCAATACATTTGAATTGAATTCCCTGGTGCACAAAACCTTTCTTTCTTTCCCAAAACTGTGTCCAGGTTACTGCACATAATCCCCGGACCTCTTTTCGGTTTCTTTGGTCGGAAGTAGTTGCAATAAAAAATGACAAAAGGCAGGTTTGTAATGTGGTTCGGATTCATGGGAATTAAGCAAAAGGCTCCATCCACCAAACAGCAGCGCTCACAGCGTGGGATGCAAGCATTGGGGAGGGAGATGTGAAAGCTTTCTTTTTTTTATTGCTTGTGTGGTAGCATTTCAAAATAAGAATAATAAGAATAATTGGATGGACGTCAACTCAGTCCCTTTGTCTCTGTCCCGCTCAGATGTTCAGCACATTAAGAGGAGGGACATCATTTTGAAGAGGGAGCTCGGAGAAGGAGCTTTCGGCAAAGTCTTCCTGGCTGAATGTTACAACCTGAGCCCCACCAAGGACAAGATGCTGGTAGCTGTGAAGGTAAGAGACAGAAGCAGAGGGAGTGTGTGTGTGTGTGTGTGTGTGTGTGTGTGTGTGTGTGTGTGTGTGTGTGTGTAAATTCATGCTGACAAGATGACACACACATGAAAGCAGCTGTGTGTGTTTTTCTGTAAAGTTAGAGGGCTCTACAATTACAGACTGATTTTTTGTTGTCGTTGTCGTTGTTGTTGTTGTTTCGATAATCGCTGGTTCACTGGCTCCGTGAGGTGAATCGGGCCTGCAGTGGTTTTAAGTGTTGCCTTAATGAGCCATCGCTCCGTTTGCCTGACTTTTATAGACAGCAGAGGAAATTCATTCAAAGAACACTCTCTCCAACCTCCAGCACAAATGTGACAGTTATATTTGCAACCAGCCACCGACACAAATCAATTTTAGGTTCACCTGAACGTACCCCCCCCCCCCCCCCCCCCCCCCCGCCCCCCCAAAGAATTAGCGAGAGTCAGAGCAGTTAGACGCCAGCTCATGGAGCCGGGCTTTACTTTGGAAACGATGATGGTTTTGTGAGAACGTTGGGTTAAAGAGTTTTAAATTCTACAGCAGGTCACAAGGTTTGACCTTTTCAAAACCGTAAATGCTGATGTTACAGGAGTACAGCTCTACTGTAGAGCCACCCAGCTGGGTAATGGGATTAGCTGGACCTGTCATGGGGGAGTTCTGTTGTCTGTAATAAAACATTTAAAAAACTAACTTCTTCAAAGTCTCTCGCTCATGACATGCACACACTGTGTTTTGCTTTGGTTTGGGTTTTGGAACCTACAAATGAAGCCTGAATTACAAAACACAGGGGGTTTGAAAATGTGACATATGAAAGGAATAACCATCAGTCCAGTTCATGACATTAACCCTCTCAATGAAGCTGCCATGTGGATATTATGGCATGGCTATGGGATTATTAACATGACATATGTCCAAGACAGAGAATCTGATGTAAGCACCGCAGCGGTTATTAATGGAAACATGGCCGCCACATTGACCTGCAGCAGACAGGTGTTAGTCTTAGTGAGGATAGAGGAGGATTACAGCTGCAGCCTTTTTAATCACGCAGGATATGTTGCCCTTTGCAGCTTTATGCCACACACACACACACACACACACACACACACACACACACACACACACACACACACACACACACACACACAAAGGTTCTCGAGGGCCAGAGCAAAGAGAAGAGAAAAAACATGCAACTGAGAAAAAAACATCCCCATTCATGACAGAGAAACAAGGACACACAATCTGAGGGCTGCTGGGTATTCTCCGTCGGCGGACGGCAGTAATGGGTCCAAACGCTCCGATTACCGTTAATAGCTTTAATAGCAGTCCTGCAGCCATGGTAACCTTCTGGTTTACCTCCCTCACCTATCTCCTCTTCTGTTCATATTATATGCACTGAGCGGGCATGCATACATATTGGTAATGCGGACAAAGCAACACTGTATAGAACCAAACTGTGGCTCAGTTGTAATGGACACATTTGAGAAGGCCTTTGAAAATAGATGATTACAAAAGAGCCTTTATGGTCAATGGATCTGTGGGGGGGAGGATGCAGACGGATCACCTGTACGGAGGTGTGAACAATATGAAAACATGTTTGCAGTTATTCATTGGAGAAAAAGGCTCAGAAATAAGTGTCTGAGTGACCTTTTGGACCCGTGGCAGCGTTCCGCTCCCGTTATTTATGGGCTAATATTATTTTTATTTATTTTTTGCCCGTATGTCCACTGGTTTTCCACCTCGAAAAGAAAATGATACTAGAGCAAGACCAACAAAAAAAAGTGAATGGATTTTGTCATGAGGAAGTATCAAGACCAGTAAAGTAAGCACATGGCGAGAGGGGCGGGACAGGAAGTGGATCGGTCCAACAAGGAGGAGACCGCTGTTTGTTCCCCGTGTGACACGAGAAGTCACTTCTGTGGTTATTTGAACCCAAACAACCATCCTTTCCTCAACCTGACCAAGTGGTTCACGTGTAACAAGTTAGATAAACTTTTGTAAGATAAAGGCGTTATAAGAACCCGGTAGTTGGTCAATTGTTGCAAATGTGTGTATATTTGATTTGTCCTGCTCCAGAAATATGTGAGTTTCTCAGAAGAAGGGATATGATTGTACACACAATGTGTCCATTTTTAATTAGTAGGCATTAGTATTGAAATGTCATCTCATGTTCTCATGATCACAACAAAGCCAAATAAAAAAATGTGTACCTTTCGTGGGACGGATAATATCGTCTGCTGAGTAGCGATGGGCAGACCCGTGTGCTTCCCAGCTTTGTCAGAGATGTACAGACAGACAGTGCACACACACACACATATATATATATATATATATATATATATATATATATATATCAGTATATCAATTATGATCAACGCTGAGGTACGGTTTCATTTGGGCGTTCCTGCAGTCTAGACGCCACGATAACCGCTGAGCAGGTGGAAGAACTCTGCTTTCCCATAATGCTCGGCAGCCAGGACATATTATAGCTGGTTGTAATTACTGACTGAATTAGAGATGGCATTGGCCTGCCCCTCATTGGTCCTTCAAAAGGAAATGACCTGTGACACAATTATTTAAATACTAATTAACCTGTCATGCATATAAACATACTAAGGAAACGCATACAAATATTCCTTATATTTATGAGGGCACTGTGGCTCTAATTATTTGAATTGATAAAGAGATGGCTTCCTGAATATATATATATATATATATATATATATATATATATATATATATATATATATATATATATATATATATATATATATTATGAACTCTATATAAACTGATCCAGGTCATAAGTAAACAGGATGCCATTACTGTGGTGGTATCTCACCTGTGAATAAGCACAATATGCCAGTCAGTGGCCCTACGATAAACAATATCTGTTTTGGCTCTTTTCAAAATAAACTTTAGCTTTACTTATGCAACAACAGTACTTGGTTAGGTTTAGGAATTGTAGTGGTTTAGTATGTTCGTTGGATGAAATAAGTAAGTTTGTTACGTCACTGGCGTTATTTTACCGTAAAATAAAAGTCTGGTGTTTGCTCGACCAATCCAACTTCCTTTTGCAAACGTTTTGCCAAGAAATCTGCCCAGATGATGTCGTTGATGATGATCTCGTTGATGATGATCTCGTTGATGATGATCTCGTTGATGATGATCTCGTTGCCCCCCAACATGTAGGAATGTGCTGTTGCAGCAAGCAAACCTCAACGCTGACTGAAATGTAGCCCACTTTACATAAATGTGATTGTATCCAATCTATTTCATCTTAATTTGGATGATTATCTTACAAAATAGCTTGTTTCCCCCAATAATATTGCTTCATATTGACATTGAGGATTTCCTTTTACAATATCATTAGTTGATGCTTTAGGCTCGACCTGCATCCTATAAGGATTTAAAGCTATAATGATTTAGTGTTAAAAACAGTACAATACAATATCTGCAAATGGCAACTTGTTGAAGGCTAAAGTCATGGAAAGATTGTGGTTTGTTTAAATTAACCACCAATGACCTCCTTTGATTTTGACTTCATTGAACGAGTTCACATTCACACTGGAGTTCAATTGAGAGGTGCAAATTGGTCCAATATGTTGACTCGTATGCACATATTACTACTGTAAAAGTACATAATAACAACCTGTCACTCAGCAGGAACGTCTATTCATGACCACAACCCAGATGAAAACCGATCCTGACAGACACAGTGTGTGTGTGCGTGTGTGTGTGTGTGTGTGTGTGTGTGTGTGTGTGTGTGTGTGTGTGTGTGTTTGTGTTCAGAGCACACTGCAGTGTTAAAGAGAACAACTGGGAAGGATTATGGACTGGAATGTTACATTCTGCGTACTGCCATTTGAAGTATTTTCCAATGTGAACGCCCCCACTTGAAACATATTACATCACATGGATAAACGAACCAAACCGCACAACGTCAACATTGGCTTATGTTTAAACTCAAACCAAGATCTTTTGGTAAACTTAACCAAGTAGTTTTGTTGCCTTAACTTCAAGTTTTTGGTGATAACTGCTGAATAAAATTAATCTCAAACCACTTGGGGTGGCCAGCTGGATTTCAATCCACCCTGAAGACAATTTGAAGGCTTTTCCATATTTTTGAGATTGGATAGCTATCCTATGCACTTCAACCCAGAGACTGCCAGACCAGTGGCACTGTTTCAGGTATGAAGTATATACCTCATCGATCTGACATCAAGTGCCACTGTTATGCAAGTGAGGTCCAAGTCTGAAGGAGTGTCATGTATCGCCCCATCACAGCTGGACGGATAAACAAAAGGTTAAAGGTCCTGCTCAAATTGAAGAAGTTAAAGGAATTAAAGGAGATGCTGTAGCTACTGATGGCTGTTCTTCAGGCCACTTCTCTGTCTGTTTCATTTGACCCACACGGATTCACGTTTTACTCCAGATGTTGTTTGCTACTTCAAGCTGCAAGTGAGAGAAGTGGACCATAATAACGCGGAGGGAGGCATGTTTCCATGGCTACCCAAGTGCAAGCATGATGTGGTTGTGTAAACCACTGTATTGTCTCTCTCTCTCTAGACTCTGAAGGACCCCACCCTCGCCGCCAGGAAGGATTTCCAGCGCGAGGCCGAGTTGCTGACCAACCTGCAGCACGAGCACATAGTGAAGTTCTACGGAGTGTGCGTGGACGGAGACCCTCTCATCATGGTCTTTGAATACATGAAGCACGGGGATCTCAACAAGTTCCTCAGGTGAGCTCGGCAGACGGCGCCACCCGGTGGCGTGAGGAAGCTTTGGACCTCTGGGAGTTCAGAGTAGGGACCAAAGTGAAGCTTTGTGTACTGCCACAAAATGTTCCATTTCATTGGGGGAAAAACTAGATTTCTTACAAATATTATGTGAATATTAAGTCGATATTAAGGGTGTTAAGTGACGTGAAGAGTATAAAATACACATAGCACTATTTAGTTATTATCCTTACAATAAATCACTCATAAAATACATACAACACATTGGTTAGGATAAGGCTTAGTGGGCGGTACCAGAGGTTTAACACAATAACAACTACTTCCCAATACACGCTACCTTCCAGGGGCCAGTGGTTCCAGTTAGTTTCAGTCCACTTGGCTTTGGAGTGTGAATGGTTTGACGATGGTGGAGCATTCACGTGCCGAGTGACATTCTGACGACAGACGTCACTCAGCTGTCACACGGCGTTGCATTCGTGCATCGGGAGGTCTGCGGTTCGATCCTCGACTCCTCCAGTCCGCATATCGAAGTGCCCTCCTGCGAGGGGAATTAGTCCGGAGGCCTGATTGGCGGTTGGCACCTCGCATGGGGTACGTGTGTGTGAACCTGTAGATGGTTGATAGGTATAGTTATCTTCATCTTCGCACACAAGAAATGAATTAGCAAACAAAATGCGTCCAAACTTCAGTAATTAACTTGAAAGCTCTCAAAACTAAATTGAACAAATGTTGGTATAAATACATTAATCAAACAATTATGTACGCTGAATATTATTCAAACCTACAAAAAAACAAAACACAAGGAGGACTTGAAGCCCCTCATTTTTTCCAAAACAATATATTATTAAATGGATTCACCCCGACCCATCAGATTACATATGGTTAGATATAGAACAAACATTTTGTATGGACATTCAGATTTCAGACATTCCATGTGTCAGCCAATCAATCAAACGCCATCTTTGTTTCAAAACATTAACAATAGCAGAAACTATGACAGCCTGGTGGAAATTTCACAAAATCACAAATATCACTTTTTATTCAAAATGTACTCCTATATGGAACAATCCGGACTTTCTAAGCCACAATACACCTCTTTATCTCCACACATGGTCTGCTAAAGGTATCACTCATTTGAAACACATCTTCACTAACAACACCCTGGTTTCATTCCCCCATTTGGTTCAGAAGTACGGCATCGGGAACAATCACTTTCTGGAATACCTGCTAATCAAATCATCTATTCAATCCAAACTTAACATTAAGGCCACTAATCTAGAATTACCCCCTTTAACTTCACAATTAATTAATATCACCTCCTTAAAAAAGTTAATCTCAAAAATATGCAAGACAATATCACAGTCTGACCAAACATCAATAAAATGGGAATTAGATTTGTCTATCACTCCCGATGCTGGCTTCTGGATCCAAATCTGCAATAACATCTACTTCATGACTAAAAATGCAAATTTACAACTAATACAATATAAAATACTTCACCGAATTCACTATACTGGGCAAACATCTGTCCACATTGCACCCAAAATAGTCTGGATAGCTACGTTCACACTGTCTGTCTGTCTGGGTTACCTCTCACTTCACCCCCTTCACTGGGCCTACTGGGAGACATTACATCTATTAATCTAAACAAAACTAACCGCCGATTACTCATCACACACTGGAGAAACCTCATGACAGAATACATCCAAATCATACCTCCATCATTCATAACACAACACCACTCCATCTGGTTATCCTTTACTTTGTTTTTACAAACATAACACCACACATTCTATTAATTAAAAAAAATTAATAAAAAAAATTAATATATATAATAATAATAATATGTGTTGTGTTGACTTCACACTGGTGTTGTGTTACATCTGTAGGGCTCCGGCATATATATAGAAATATAATATATGCGAATAATTGTTCCTGTGTGTGTTTGTGTAACTTCAAGACTTCAAGACTTAAAGTGTGACTTCTTTTGTTTTACGGTTATTTCACATGAATACAATAATTGAGTGAATGTACTTTGTCACCATCCACCACTGTCTCTATACCAGTGTGAGATCTTTCTTCGTCCTACTCACCCGTCACCTGTCACCTTTCTGATTTGACTTTGATGCCAGCGATCAAACTTCCCCTCATTAGTACGCGGAGTAGAAAAGGTCTGCAGAGGCCCGAGTGTGGTCACAGGGAGCCGTGTGGCAGCTCGTGGACACGGAGTGATGGATGGCCCGTCACCAGGTTGACGCCTTCATTTTAACCTTGTCACCGGACTACAACTCCCCCCCCCCTCTCCACTGCTTCTAAATCACTGCTCCTTCTTCCTCTACACCCTCACTTGCCTTCTCGACAGGTAAAGACAAAAAAAACCTTGTGGACTCCTGCCAGGCCATTTATGAAAAAAAATATTTTTTTGTGCACTGCCGACTGTTGCAGGTTATAAATATAAATAACAGACTCCGCCATCAAATGTTGTCAGCGCGGTCGGCGTGCCTCGCCTTGTTAGAGCGGCGCTCCGTACATGTGTGACCCGCTGTGATTGATGAATGAGCGTGTCCGACGGAGTGGCACCCGGAGCAGCTCCACCAGCCGGAGCTGCTCCACCACCCGGAGCGGCTCCAGCTCCTCCACCCGGAGCGGCTCCAGCTCCTCCACCCGGAGCAGCTCCTCCACCCGGAGCGGCTCCAGCTCCTCCACCCGGAGCGGCTCCAGCTCCACCACCCGGAGCAGCTCCTCCACCCGGAGCGGCTCCGGCTCCTCCACCCTGAGTGGCTCCGGCTCCTCCACCCGGAGCGGCTCCGGCTCCACCACCCTGAGCGGCTCTGGCTCCACCACCCTGAGCGGCTCCGGCTCCACCACCCTGAGCGGCTCCGGCTCCTCCACTCGGAGCGGCTCCGGCTCCACCCTAAGTGGCTCCGGCTCCACCCTGAGTGGCTCCGGCTCCTCCACCCGGAGCGGCATGTAGAACTACGTCAGCCTTAAGTGGGGAACAGTGCACAGCTGCTTCCGCCGCTACGTGCTTATTGATGGCCGAGACATAGAAAGTAGACGGATGCCGGTCCACGTTATTGGTGGAAATCAGTGCGTTGCATCCTGTTTTGCTAACATAACCTGTTCATGGCAAATATCCACCAGGTTTGCTTTGTATATTCTTTTTTACCCCCAACCTTTTTCTCTGGTACCACTGCTTAGGTCAAACTACAAAAATCGAGTATTACGTTTATTATCACCAGAGGATAAACTCCAAGATCTTTCACTTCCCACCCCTCTCAAGCTAAAAATTAAATAAAAGAAAATCTATGAGCTGCGACATCAGAACTAGGGCCAGAAATACTTTATTGATCCCGGAGACAAGTTTGTACGTAAACAATGGAAAATAGAAATAAAGGAGTCTCTAAAATGTGTGAATTTTTACATAATGTGAAAAATACAACACTAATATATATATAAAAAGTATGAATGCCGTAATAATATTTTTCGTTATTTATTTAATTTGATTGTTTTTATTAACCAGATGCTCTAGCAGTTCCTGTAATTCCTCCCTCAATCTGCTCTGTGCGACGCCCCCACATAAAAAATACTCTATATTTAGCCGGGCAGAGCCAAGAGATGCTTTATGAAACATACTTTGCAACTGATGACTCACAATTTAGATTGTATAGTAGAGATGAAACGCTGCCCACTATTGGTTTGGAGCACGAGGCCAGGAATTACACATTGCACCTTTTAAAACCTTTGGGTTTAATATTGAAAAAGCAAACAAAGTGAAACTTTTGTAATACTTAACTCAACCTTAAACCTTTCACGTATCCTAAACTAAGTACTTATAACCTGAACTTAACCACTTATAATATGCAGGAAACAAGCTTCGTCTCTCGTGTCAATTGTTTACCCACAATGCACCGCACATGCT
The DNA here is from genome assembly GCF_009769545.1 of Cyclopterus lumpus. NCBI lineage: Eukaryota > Metazoa > Chordata > Actinopteri > Perciformes > Cyclopteridae > Cyclopterus > Cyclopterus lumpus. Next base: position 26,696,245 of record NC_046971.1, read on the forward strand.
CTTTTTCAGTGAATGCGGACCATCGACCAAATTCCCCCCAAACGTGCATACGGCTAAATTGTCGAGTAACGCGGTTTCTGTGAGAAAAGAGTCTTGGTCGATAAGCGTATGTATCACATGACATCCATCATGTGATACAAGTGCCCCAACATTGAATGCTGGAGTGAAATAATACTGGAAAAGCCAATAGCACATATAAAGAATGCATGAATGTGCCTACACGAGCTGGACACCAGTACTGTTACTTTCCTTATCTCCTGACAAGAAGGTCCTAAGCTGAGCCGGACTCTGCAGCCCCTCGACCTGCAGCTGCTCTGGTTGAGAGCACAAGCCAAACCCTCAAATTGTAAATTAAGCTAATGAGCTGCATTATGTCTGCTGTGATTAGATGGTATTTGCTCCCAGGATGCTTTGCCCCGCAGAATAGAACATTGGTACTTAGTCCGCCGCCAGGAAGCAAAGTCTACCAGCGCTTATGTGGCACTCGCATATGCGTGTGTGTGTGTGTGTGTGTGTGTGTGTGTGTGTGTGTGTGTGTCTGCGGGCGCATGCTTGTATGGGACGGCATTTCAGCGAGTCTCTTTGTGCCTCGGATGCTAATTTCGACAGTAATTGTGTTTCCATTAAAGTGCTGGCATCAATTCTTCCATACTGCTAATTTAGCCAGCACCCGTTGTCCTCCAAACCACCATGCTCACACACACACACACACACACACACACACACACACACACACACACACACAGGTTGACTACTGAGTACACTCTGTATTTAACTACACACAACACTGTGTCCTTCCACAGCCTCTGAACCCCATCGCCCTCTCCATAAAGCCACTAACATATTGCTGTAACAAAATGGTGACCGCTGCGCTACATCGTTGACTTTATTTGATGTCGTGGACATTTTGTTAATGCATGTCCACCGAATCCGGATGTAAATTATTAACCGTTAACCAACAATAAGTTAACAGTCACAGTTAAAACCGTTATAAATGTATATTAACGAGCAAAACTCTGCGGAGCGGCTCACTGAAATGATCTAGCTGGTCCACCTCGGGCCCCACAAAGCTCCTACACTACTACTAATGCAGCCAATCAAATCAAACAGGAGATGGGTTTCATTACTTTACCATAACTTCCGGTTTTGAAAGCCGGTAGACGTTACTGCTGACTTCCTACTCGCTGCCACACACACACACACACACACACACACACACACATTTGCGGACAGAGAGAATGTCAGGCCGACAGACAGCAGACAACCTAACAGTTGGTCTAATTACTTCAGGGAGACTTACTGGACAGGTGGCTGCATGACCCGACCACCTCGCGGCTGCTCGCTCTGCCTGACGGCCGATCTGTGGACTCTCACACCGGAGCCGGCGGCTCTCCATCGATTGCCCTCCCGAGTTCTCGTTGCAGCCGGACGGCTTGTTTGACGCTTTAAATACAGCACGCAAGACTCGTCTTGTCTGTTGAAGGTTAATGATCAAGGTTTTAATTGGCATCGCTAGTACTGAACCAGTACAGCACTTCAACATGCTGAATACCAGTAAGGATGAGCCCCAGTGCCTTCCAAGCCATGCAGAGCAAGCTTCCACTTCATTGGCAGCCCCTCTTTAAATAGCTATTGGGCTTACTAATTAGATACACTTAATAAAAGGTAAATATAGCCTATACCAATATAAATATTACAACATTTTTTTAATTTTTTTATTAAGGATAATTTATTTTGGGTATTAGATGCCTGTGACAAAAATAGATGCATATAGGATTATTGATATTTTGGTATAACCCACAACAGAAAAATGTAACCTAGAATTGAATCAGCAAGCATTCATGGGATTAGTGTTAATATAGCAAATAGCAGCAAAGATACAAATGCAGAATAACTGAGCATGGAGATTCAATGTATTATGTGTTCCTTTAGGAAATATTCTTATCTCAAGGATCGCTTGTGTGTTTTTTTTTTTCTCCGTGGTGTTTTTTCCTGGACGCTCAGGCATTGACATTCATTAATATGAAGGATGTTACGACATACATACCTGTGATCTTCCACCGCAACACCAATTTTTACAATCTTAATTACCTATCTTAACACGTTTCATGGGTCGACAAGGTCATTTTCATATTATACCAAAATGAACTTACAACAATGGCTGCCTGAGGGGAGCAGATCAAATCCATTATATGTAGGCCAGCAGTCAAGTGCAATGTACACAATGTGGAGTTATTGGGCTACAACGTGCAAAAAGCAGCAGTACGGCACTTGTCAACAAACAATGCCAGACTACGTTGCACCGACTGACTGCATATGTAATGTTTGATTGTGAGACATTTCCTGAGCTCCTAACTCACTTCCTCCTCAGAGCCCACGGGCCAGATGCCATAATCCTGGTGGATGGACAGCCTCTGCAGACCAATGGGGAGCTGGGGATGTCCCAGATGCTTCACATAGCCAGTCAGATTGCAGCTGGGATGATCTACTTGGCGTCCCAACACTTTGTGCACCGCGATCTGGCAACCAGGAACTGCCTGGTGGGGAACGGACTGCTGGTGAAAATAGGAGACTTTGGCATGTCCAGAGACATTTACAGCACAGATTATTACAGGGTAAGACGGTTTGTTTCATGCAAACACAACTTTTTCTTTTCTCTCATGCATGTTCCCCCAAAATGACAAATGCATTGCGGTATACAGTGCGCATGTCTCATTTACACAAGGCCCGTTTCAGGAAATGATCCCAGAAGATGAACCCATTCATCGTGTTTTCCCAGAAATGTGCACGTCGACTATGGCCAAATTCATACCGTGGCCACTCATACGACAAAGTTTGATTGCGTTTGCGGAATGAATGCCAGCGTCAAACTGCAGGTGAAGACAGCAACAGGGAGGCTTAGTTCCTGAGCCTGGCGCTCGGGTTATGTGTGAGGCCAGTCGACGGCAAACGGAAATAGCTTCTCAGTGAGAACCAAACAAATGTAATTTCAAATGTGTGTGATATCTGTGAACCTGGACCTCCGAAACCAACGGTTCCAACTACCAACTGTCTGTCTGCTCAGCGTCTGACATCAAGAGACCCTCAAGCGTCTGTACAACAATATAAACCGTTTTTCCATCCAAATACAAATTAAACCCATCCACGTCATTGTTTTATGGTCAGGGCAACTGACGCAGTATGAAGAGTGACTTTCAACAAGGAGAACGCTGTAGGTACACATTTATTTGAACCCAAACCACAACCTCTTCCCGAGTCTAATCAAGTACTTGTGTGGCCTCAACCAAACTAGGAGCTTTTATTGCGCAAGTAAACCTGCATTGGAAGTTTATTTGACCTTTATCAGATGCCTTCGTTGTGATCCATGCAGACTCACCTTTGGAGGTTTTCATTCTGCTTTTGGATGATCTCAGTTTAGTTCACTGGACAGATGAAGGACGGACATCCGATTGCGTTCTACCAGTGTAGCTGCAGGAGAGGAGGCTGCAATACCGTGACTGGCCATCGCATTATGAGTAATGTTGTCGCGTCTCCAAATGATTCAGCCTGCAGCTGTTTTTTTTTAAAGGATTTGTAATGTTTTAATGAGTCCCAGATGAGATGTTGAAAATGATCAGGTGGGTCCCAGATGGAGAAAGTGAAGAAGCTCGCCTATACGTGTCCTGGCTGTGCAGATGAGGTTCGTCTTCATAGACGCTTGCAACAGCGACTCATAGGGATTTTCAGGAGACTCTCGCAGTACTGTAATTTAATTGGCATGGTGGGAAATAATTTGTATTTGGCAGTAAATGTCAATGACTCCATCGAGTCCCATCCCCCTAAGTAGCTTCTGTGGACTGCTTTCTTTTTAATGGCTGCTCCTCCATCTCAGCGGTGCCCACTGGTAGACAGCAGCAGCAAGAGGCAGACTGACTTCATTTCAACCCTTATCTGCAGTGAACTGGTTCAGTTGTTTAAATTCCTCATGTGCTTTCACCTACCTTCTCCTTAATGCAGCATAATGTTGTTTAAGTTTCATTTGTCGTATACATTTCTGGTAGACAGACAGAAGTATATAGCTGCTTTAAAGGTACCACGTGTATTATATCTGGCCATCATTTTAGTTTGAAAGTTCATTGAACTAATGAACTAACATTGTCAACAGAATGTGAATAGATTACAGTGTTGACGTTGTATCAAAGACGTCTTTTTTGTGTGCAATTGAATACAAATAAAAGGCCTGGCCCCTCCCATCTCGTGGTATCTCTCGGAATTAGAGAGGTGAGGCCCCGGTAGACGGGCCAACGTTTCTGTGAAAGCATTGGCTTGACTTCAGCCAACGGTGAACCGGATCGGAAAACTTTCTGTTTGCACCAATACACAGATTTGAACCGACGCTCTACCAGCCCATTGGGAATTGTTTTTGTTTTTTTTGGACGAATCCGAGCCGCCACAGCTGCCAACTGAAGCTCAGACCCCCCCGGGGCCACTGCATGCTACGCCTCTTGGCGATAGCAGTCCCCTGCCGGCAGGCAGGACGTGAAGAACGCACATTTCTTCACCCAGCACAATATCTATCTATAACTCTTAAAACATACACAAAGCCTACAGTTGGTGTCCAGGAAACAAACAGATGTACACTAAAGGTCGACGTGAAGATTAGAAGATGACAGTGAGCCAAAAAAGTCCTTTTTCCAGACGCCAGGCCACAAATCCACCCGGCTGCACTCCGTCTGAGAGGACAGAATGACTGGCTGGTTAACATGCGTCAGCTGTCTACATTCAGGCTCAGACAGCCAAAGTGACAGAGGATATAATTTTCCTCCAGTGATCCTCCTTCCTGTGCACATTGTTTGCCTGCAGTCAAACAGAACTCTGTCTGCAGCTCACACGGAGAAGATTGCACCGAGGCATTCGGGACCTCAGGGTCAGGTGGAGTCTCCATGCTCACGGCTGTACCCGGCTTCCCGGACTTTACAACGTAACAGAACCAAAGCTGCAGTGCATATATTGCGATCCACCTCTGCCCTTCTGGCCGCTCAGTTTTGAAATATTCTACTGCATATTGATGCTTTTCCACGACTCTGCTTTCTTCTTAAATTGCGAAAAATGTCAATCACAATTTCCCTGAGCCAAAGAGAGCATCTTTGTGTTTCTCGTTTTCTTGGTCCAACAGTCCAAAATCCAATAGATATTGAGTTTACAGTGACATAAAAAAAATAAAAGCTTGAAACAGTGAATGATTAAACCTTTTAATTAATGCACTGCACTGTGGAAGGTGGTATAGATTAGTCTCAAGCCAGCTCTCAGCCAAAGGCTAACAGTAACCCCGGGCTTGAACATGAAGCCTGAGAATACATGTGATTAATGCAGAGCTTTTGAGTGCTGTCCCAGAATCCTCTTCTGGAAAGACAGGTAGAAATCCACTGCACTTTTTTCTCTCTATTCAAGACATCTGAACCCAATTTGAGAGCATGACAAATCAATTTCAAAACGTTGCTTCGTCGAACTCAAATAGTCCATGCTTGCACATGGATTTGCTCTGCTGCTGTTCAAACTGTACGCTTGCACTCAGATAAATTGTTGCTTGCACCGATTTCCCGCGCTCTAGCTGCAGCCCCCTCTCTTCACACTCTTGTGCACTCGTTTCTCAATAACCTTGTCGAGATTCCCCAACTAACAGGTGGAGTGTGCAAAACCGGATATCTCAAAAACATCCTTGAACTATCGACCGTTATGATGGGATCATATCAGACGTGACGCCCAATCAGGCCATTGGCGTAACGTTGGGGGCGTCAGAATGGGAATACAGAGCCAGCCAGCCCTCCTGCTTCACAGCTCTGTTCAAATAATACGTACATTTGTTACATAACTTCCATACGGGAGTTAAGTGTAATTAGGTTATGTCCAAATTATAGTGCATTACCGTTTGTTGGTATAAGTAGGAAAAGTGAATGAGAAGAGCCAGCAATGAGCAATGCCAGTGAGTCAGCATGCACGAAACCAGAGTCGTAGAACTGGGATGCAGCTATCTTTCATTTGAATGATTACACTGTAATGACATGTGGAAAAGAGCGACAGGAAAAAGGATAACGGAAGAGCACCCGCTGGACTGAGACGCACTTTGTATTGAGCTATATTTTATAGTTAAACTATGGAGTTTTGGAACATAGTGAGCTATGGAAGACGTCATTTATTCTGTCGGAGACATTCTGAATACATGAAGGGTTACATGTCCAATGCAAAGTACACACTTTTTACAGCATCTTCTCCAGTTTATAGGGGTGCTTTTATATCCATCACTAAAACTTGAATGTCAAATAAAATTGTAAATAAGCGAAATCAATGCACGGTGATTTCATGTGGTTTAGGCTGCCACTCTTCATTCACTCCAATAATGATTGATGAACATCATTTCCTGTTGACAAAACGGAAATACTGCAGAAGCTTTATCTCAGGAGTCGATGAGCTGTTAAATGAATGAGCAATCATTGACAAATTAATGTTGTTTTTTGATGGAAATGGATTAAATGAAGATACAGCTTTACCCCTTGGATTTCCCATGCCCTGAACAATTATACAAGTCAGTGTATGTTAATGATGAGAGAGAAAAGGGCTCGAAGAGGTTACACATAGTAATGATCACCAATAAGAGATGGAATTAAAGTTGTACTCATTGAATATTGAATGAATGACTAATTCATGATGTACAAACGGGTAAAGGATGGCAGGACAGGAGTAAGAGGCGATGGGGGGAGGGAGGAGGGAGGAGGGGAGGGGTGCAGGAAGGTCGATTAGTCAGCGGCACACTGGAGGTCATTCATTATGTGAGTCGTGATTAGGAGGCACATATTTGACTAAATTAGTCAAGCTGCTTTATGATTTCACAGCCGTTGGAGAGCAGGCAGAAGCATGAATAATGATTCAGTCTGTCTGATGTACACGCTGTCGGATAATAGAGAAGACATTCCGGGCTTCTCATATCCTCACCATTACTCATGTTTGATTAGAGGAAATCCACCCAATGACAGAATCCACAGGCAGGGAGCGGCCTGCTGTATGTTATAACCCAGTAGGCTGCATCGGGTTTCTATTGGATCCTCATTATCATCAATGTGCCTACGGTTTTGTATTTTAAAAACATTTCACTGGTAATTCTTTTACTATATACAGTTTGAAAGAATGTTATATGTGAATGTAACTCTTGAAGAGAGTGTGTTCAGGAACCCAGTCTGTGGAGGTTCACTCATACTCATAATACTCATATTAATGTACTAAATGAACATCACGCTGTATTGAAGAAGACTTGAAACTAGAGATTGAGGCCAAAAACTAATGTTTACAATGTTTACTGAGGGAATACATCAAGAGAAGTAGAGTCATTTATATAGACTTCTATACAACCAGAGGAGTCGCCCCCTGGTGGTCAGGAGAGAGAATGCAGCTTTAACACATGAAGCATAGACTTCTATACAACCAGAGGAGTCGCCCCCTGGTGGTCAGGAGAGAGAATGCAGCTTAAACACATGAAGCATAGACTTCTATAAACCAGAGGAGTCGCCCCCTGGTGGTCAGGAGAGAGAATGCAGCTCTAACACATGAAGCATAGACTTCTATACAACCAGAGGAGTCGCCCCCTGGTGGTCAGTAGAGAGAATGCAGCTTTAACACATGAAGCATAGACTTCTATACAACCAGAGGAGTCGCCCCCTGGTGGTCAGGAGAGAGAATGCAGCTTTAACACATGAAGCATAGATTTCTATACAACCAGAGGAGTCGCCCCCTGGTGGTCAGGAGAGAGAATGCAGCTTTAACACATGAAGCATAGATTTCTATACAACCAGAGGAGTCGCCCCCTGGTGGTCAGGAGAGAGAATGCAGCTTTAACACATGAGGCATAGACTTCTATACAACCAGAAGAGTCGGCCCCTGGTGGTCAGGAGAGAGAATGCAGCTTTAACACATGAAGCATAGACTTCTATAAAACCAGAGGAGTCTCCCCCTGGTGGTCAGTAGAGAGAATGCAGCTTTAAGACATGAAGCATAGACTTCTATACAACCAGAGGAGTCGCCCCCTGGTGGTCAGGAGAGAGAATGCAGCTTTAAGACATGAAGCATAGACTTCTATACAACCAGAGGAGTCGCCCCCCTGGTGGTCAGGAGAGAGAATGCAGCTTTAACACATGAAGCATATACTTCTATACAACCAGAGGAGTCTCCCCCTGGTGGTCAGTAGAGAGAATGCAGCTTTAACACATAAAGCATAGACTTCTATAAAACCAGAGGAGTCTCCCCCTGGTGGTCAGTAGAGAGAATGCAGCTTTAAGACATGAAGCATAGACTTCTATACAACAAGAGGAGTCGTCCCCTGGTGGTCAGTAGAGAGAATGCAGCTTTAACACATGAAGCATAGACTTCTATAAAACCAGAGGAGTCTCCCCCTGGTGGTCAGTAGAGAGAATGCAGCTTTAAGACATGAAGCATAGACTTCTATACAACCAGAGGAGTCGCCCCCTGGTGGTCAGGAGAGAGAATGCAGCTTTAACACATGACGCATAGACTTCTATACAACCAGAAGAGTCACCCCCTGGTGGCTAGTTGAGATATTGCAAGTTTAGGGCACTTTTGCATTGTTCAGAATCAGAGGTTGCACCCTGGCCACAAGCCAGGAGGGTGAATCAATGAAGTAGATTGGATTCATGAGATTTGCAAAGGACATTTTAACACATTTCAAAATGGCAGAAGACTCAATCTCGACACAAATGGGCGTGGACAGATTGGTTGGATTGGTCTGGACCCACAGAATCTAGGACAAAAGGAACAGTGTCATTTCAGTTAATACATTGCCCTCAAAACAAAGCAGTAGCATACAAACATCATTTTGAGAAGACGGGGCTGGACGTCCTCCCAAACACATTTTGGAACAATGTAACAATACGCACAATGTTTACCTTTGGTAAGAGGTAAACAGGTCCGGACAATTACCTTGAATCATTCTGTATAACGAAATGTGATTTTTCATTCTAAATCCCAAAGTTGATTCCACATTGTAAAACTGGGATTTTGAATACATAATATTTTCTTTTGACTTGCATAATAATGGCATTGTATGAGCATGTGCCCACATGTACGTTTGACTAATTTGTGTGTGTCCCTTAATAATTGTGGCGTTTCAATGATGGCGATATCATCCCCCAAAGGCATCATGGGTAAGATATTCATCACACACTTCATCATACACATTTCATGCTCATCTCTAAAACCTCTTCCTTCTATGTGTGTGTTCAGGTGGGAGGTCACACCATGCTGCCTATCCGCTGGATGCCTCCGGAGAGCATCATGTACAGGAAGTTCACCACGGAGAGTGACGTGTGGAGCTTGGGAGTCATCCTGTGGGAGATCTTCACTTACGGCAAACAGCCGTGGTTCCAGCTCGCCAATAACGAGGTACGCTACCTTATCTTGCTAATGGTGGAAGTCTCTTTTAAGTCATGTAGGACTTTTATTAGCCACGGATAAGAACTAAATTAAAGGAACATTCCTTCTGATTCGCTGAGGGGATATTTGTCTTTTTAAACACAGAATACACAAAACACAATGGAATACATAAAACATAATAAGTACCTCCTATCGTACCGCTTTTTAATGATGTTAAAGTGTTCCCAGATCTCATCTTATTTACTCAAATGATAAAATGACAAAAGTATTCAATAATTAAGACCGAGGTTATAATAAACAGGATGGATCCCTTGAGGTTGATGGAACTTGTCAAATGCTTCATGGCAGAGCTCCCACGCAGTGATGTGTAAAAAACAGGTCTCAAGAGTTATGAGTCATAGCTAGTAGCAAGTAGTGCTGAAAGAGGACTTCCTGGTACTCGTTCCTTCATCCTCAAGAGCACATTATGTGCATGGAGTCTTTGTCCTGTTTGGTAGGAGGACCAACTGGCAGCTGTCTCATCCTCCATCACTGGGTGAGTGAAGGGAGAGTCCTGGCATTTCCATAAGTGGACACTTGTTGTCCCAAAGGATGGACCAGAGATGCAGCGAGCTCAGCAAGTGGTGTGTGGGAATTGAGTCAGGAGGTATTGATCAGCACGCCGGACTCTAGCAGATTCATTATGGTCTGTTTGTGCTACATAAAGGGACTGGAGATCTCGTGGAGATCAGCCAGGCAAAGAAAGTAATGACGCACACAGAGCCCTAGACTCACACTTTCATTTTTTTAACTGGAGCATGTGCGGAATAATTCCATCCCGGATAAGTTATGATCTAAAAATGTAAGGCACAATACACACTGCAGGAACACTGAAGGACCACTGAAGGAACACTGAAGGAACACTGAAGGACCACTGAAGGAACACTGAAGGAACACTGAAGGACCACTGAAGGAACACTGAAGGAACACTGAAGGAACACTGATGGAACACTGAAGGACCACTGAAGGAACACTGAAGGACCACTGAAGGAACACTGAAGGAACACTGAAGGAACACTGAAGAAACACTGAAGGAACACTGAAGGACCACTGAAGGAACACTGAAGGAACACTGAAGGAACACTGAAGGAACACTGAAGGAACACTGAAGGACCACTGAAGGACCACTGAAGGAACACTGAAGGAACACTGAAGGAACACTGAAGGAACACTGAAGAAACACTGATGGAACACTGAAGGAACACTGAAGGAACACTGAAGAAACACTGAAGGAACACTGATGGAACACTGATGGAACACTGATGGAACACTGAAGGAAGACTGATGGAACACTGAAGGAACACTGAAGAAACACTGCAGGAACACTGCAGGAACACTGATGGAACACTGAAGGAACAACTGATGGAACACTGATGGAACACTGAAGGAACACTGAAGGAAACACTGATGGAACACTGAAGAAACACTGATGGAACACTGAAGGAACACTGAAGAAACACTGATGGAACACTGAAGGAACACTGAAGAAACACTGATGGAACACTGAAGGAACACTGAAGGAACACTGAATGAAACACTGATGGAACACTGAAGAACACTGAAGGAACACTGATGGAACACTGATGGAACACTGAAGGAACACTGAAGGAACATTGAAGGAAACTGCAGGAACACTGGATGGAACACTGCAGGAACACTGATGGAACACTGAAGGAACACTGCAGGAACACTGATGGAACACTGAAGGAAC
>NC_046971.1:26712411-26788697 GCF_009769545.1 Cyclopterus lumpus
AAAGGGAATGTCTTGGACCGTACCTAAATGGTGGGGCCGAGGCTTCTTAGGTCCGTCCAGTCTTTCTCCGTTGTGAATTAATCATGATTAAAAGACTATGAAGATTGTATTGCATCAAATAGGACTGCACTGGATTACCCTGATTGTACTGGTCTGGTATGGTTGGCTTTCTTATCCTAAGGATGTAGGTAACACAACTTCCTAGCCTATGTGTCGTCATTTCACTCTGTCTAAATTACTGTGGTTTTGGTTCAACCTTGACGAAGCGGGACGTAGCCCGGTAGAATCGGGCTCGTCTTGACTACATTTCAAATACCCTGTCCGAGGTTATACTGAGCTAACCCTAACACAGGTTTATCTGTGTCCCTTGGTAAGTCAGGCAATGGTTTAACTTAGCTCAGTTTCACAAACCCTAAATTGTAGCCATCTTAAATGCTCGGCTTCATTTGGCTTGTACTAATGCCTGGTCCTCACACAGGAAACCGTACTAAACTTCTACTGTATGTAATGTAGACGTTCAGAAGGTTGACCTGCACAGAGTAACCTAAAGACTTCTCTGTGGAAGCTCATGTGTTCCAGGAAATATTGCTCAGGCTTGTCTATTATCAATGCTTGGCCAGATTGGACTCAATGCCCCTCATGTAGAAATGTATAGTGTTTCTGGCAAACGTTCTGCAGAGTCTGCATGACCCCACTCCGATATGAAGTACTAACATGTACTTAACATGTCCGTTAAGTAAATATGTGAGGGAAATTGGGGTGTGAGACAGGTGTCTGCTCCTGATAATCTATGATGGATGGTTCCTGTCAAAACCACGGAGAAAGGAACTGTAGTGCTGCATCATTTCATCTTTGGAACCTTTGTTGGCACGCCTACTCCTCAAACCGGCTGCATCCTTGTCCAGATACGAACTCCAAAGAAAAAGACTAAAATGCTGACGAAGTAAACCACCACATTCTAAACATAAATTAGTGACAGAAGGACCAGGCAGGTCTTGCTAAACGTTGATGGAATGGACTGTTCACTTGATAATCTGTAGGACAGATTTCATTTTTTCAACACCAGTCATTGAAACGTAGAGGAAGTGGGTCAACAAGAAAGGACAACGTGCATAAATCAAACATGCCCTGTGCAGCAGCTGTTGTGTTCTTTAGTGTGAGTCCAATGCTTCAGTGTGTTCATCTGCCAAGCCTTCATAGATACACCTTCTAGTTCTGGACTCACTTCTGCAAGAGCCCGACCAGACCTTCCAATCCTGAGCCAGGAAGTGTGGCCTGAGTGACTGTCTGTCGCCATAGAGATGGACCTAAGTGCCTCATACTTCTTTCTAAACACTGAAAAAAAAAAAAAAAGTCTTTTAAAATAAGAGCACTTTTACATTTTGTTTACCTGCTTAAAAAAAAATTACACTAGCTGTAAACCTTCCTTGTTTTTCTTACAAACTTTCAGCACTCTATGTATTGCAAAAAAAACAACAACTCAAAAACAAGAATAAAATGTTGAAAATGATACCGAAAAAAAAGTTAACCCCTAGGAAAAGCAAAAATGAATGGAAAAAAGGAGGCTTTTTTTGTACCCTTTGCAGCTTGACACGAACGTTGAACTACTACCCAAGTTTAAGTTAAATTTTCTGATTTAAAAAATATATACATATTCTATATATTTTTATTTATTTTTATTTCAAATCAAAGAGTGGACCTCTGCCATGCTCCAAAGCCATTGGAATATTCTGCCACTGGGTAGGACAGAACTGATCACCACTAAAAGACAAGCAATGGGCTGGGAGGAGGCCTTCAAGGATGACTTAAAAGAAGCCTTTTTGTGTAGTGTCGCATTCCTGGATCCACAACAAGTGCTGCATGGCAACAGGAAGTCTGAACATAAAGGAGAACAATGGAGCTAGCAGTCAATGAACACAATCTTTTTAAAAAGAATGTATATACTGTAAATCTCTACGTCTTGAGATATGTTAACTTATTTCCTTTTTCTCGAGTTTGGTTAATTTTAGCTTCTTGATGTGTTGTTATATGGTTCAGTGAAAGCCAATAGATATTTTGATAATCTTTCTTTCTAGTTGTAATTACTGTTTATTTACTTTTAGTCACACAATGTCCTTTCAACATTTTAACAAGATAATCTACATTAAAATTATTTGCGTTTATTTTTCTTTTAGTTGCTCATTTGATGATCATGTATGAGTCATGACAATAGAAGAAATATGTAAAGTTATTGGGCCGGTATTTCGTTAACCTGCTTAGAGTTCTAGTGCTTTTCTGGGATCAGAGACAGTTTTGGGGATTTACTTTGTTCGCCACTCAGTCCAAAAAAAAACAGTGAAAAACTGAAATCCTGCATCGTCTCAACTGAGCATGGGTTCTACAACAAGCTCGCAACATTTACCAAAATGTTTTATAAATAAAACTCAACATGTATCTTTCATTTTGGGCATTCTGGGATCCTTTCTTGCTAACTTTGTTTTATTACACTGCATATTGTTCTTGTTAAAATTTATTTTCCACCTAACAGTTTGGCCCGCCCGGTTTGTAAAACATGATCGGAAAAGCACTTTTACTTTCACACTTTTACTGAGGCCTGATAAAAAATTACCTTTGTGTTCTTACTTTTACCTGACGATTCTAATATGAAGGTAGCCTCCCTCAGCCACTAACTACTTATTAGAGTTGCTCATCCAGGTGAGAAACATTATGATTGAGACCACACCTATTTACGGACAATGGTCCAATCTCACCAGTATCGACAAATCAGGGCAAGGGATTGTTAGCTAGACATGTTTGCGAGGTATGATATTCTGTCAAAGGCCAAAGCATTGGGTCAGTGAGCAAAGAGTTTAGCGTTGGGTGTCTGAGCACATGGCTTAGCTGGCATCTTGAAACAATCAATACAAGTTGTATCAACGACAGCAATTACAAAGCAGCGCTCCATCTATTAATTTGACAAATGGAACCCATAGTATGCTGTTGAGTCAGCTTAACAGCAAAATGACAAGCATTGCTCAACTTTTGTCCTAAATTATAGCCATAACTGTATTAATGTGTCATCTGTGTCAAGGAGAAGAAATGGTCACATGGCTGAAAGAGACTGATAGCTGCTCTGACGACCTGTAAGCCACTGTCATACTATTCAGTGTTGTTTTGATGTATCTGATGTCTCGGAACTAGTCGCTCCAAATATTTGAACCCCAAATGTTCAACTGGCATTAAAGTCGTAATAGAGACAAAAGGTTATGGAGATTGAGCAGATGCAAACACCAGTCATACCTGGGGAGATAGTATCAGCTTGTTCTCATTCCAACTCGTCACTTACTAACGCAAAGTGTAGCCCAGCGCAAGTCGCAGTGAACAAGAGGTTAACGTCAAAAACACTTAGGTTCAGCCAAACAAACCACCTAGGTTTGATGAAGAAAGATAAATGGTTGGATTAAAATAACGCAAGTTAGTTATTTTAATCCCAGCCATTTGAGACACCACCAACAATTTGGGACACCAACAGAGCTCTCCTGGGTGAAAGTCCTTTGTGTTTGTTTGTTCCTCCCACCCCAGTGTGGCTTTTTCAGTCTTTTATACGACGCCATTACACTCCCGGAGCATTTTCTCAGATCGTCTAATAATGGCGTGGTTGTGTTCACATAGTGTGTCTCATACAGAAGCTGAAGGTTTGAGCCTTGATTGTCGGTATCGGACAAAGCATCAGAATTTCAATTCAATTTATTTAGTATAGCCCAAAATCACAAAATCCTAATTAGCCTCAGAGGGCTTTACAATGTGTACACATACGACATCTCTGACCTTTGACCTCACATCGGATCAGGAAAACTTCCCCAAAAAACAGAAAAAACCCTTTCACAGGGAAAAAAGGGAAGAAACCTTCAGGAGAGCAACAGAGGAGGATCCCTCTCCCCGGATGGACAGATGAATAGATGTCATGTGACCAGATGAACAGAGTTACAACACATTCAATGAATATGACAGAAATTATTCCTATACATATTTGACACCCTGTGAATGAGAACTGGCTGATATTAAAGGTAAATCAGATTCCAATGCCTAAGGTTTTACAAATGTACACATTCACGTACAATCTACAACTCCAATGCCAGGTTGGAATAGGACCAAAGTTATCCTCCAGCTTGTGTAAAACCTCACCCAGAGTTTCAACTTTCCAAGCCTCTTTGCCTCTAAGACCTTTCAAGAACTACTATATGATACCAGTACTAGTTTAATCATAAGTGGCTGTTTTCTGATTCAACTGTAACTATATTAAATGGCTATATTCCATAAGTATGAGTATTTATGAAGATGGAGATTTAGCAGGCACAGGAAAGTCCTGTAAGTCCAGCTCCGGTCCTCACCACTTCTTGTCTTTCATGCTGAAAAGTTCTGTTGGAGAATGTAGAAACACGTGTGGTGGATCAGAACGGTACATTGCATCTTTCTCACTGTGAATGTTCTTTTTTCCATATGTCCTCTAGGAAGTCAGGTGTTTACTCATGTCTACTAGGTGCTGGGGAGAAGCAGCTTCATTAGAATGTTTATAGGTTCACATTTAACTGAGAAATGGTCGGCGTTTGTCCTCCTCAGGGCATTGCGTAACGGTAGTTCAGCCTGTGCCCACACCATCCGGGGTTTGTCGCTCAAAGATATGTCGGGCATACGTTAGACCCGCCTTCGTTTTGCTCTCAAGGTGCGCTCAGACTGTGACATCAATCACCAGAATGTTCCCACTGAAGTGTTTTTTTGCAATTCACATGTATATTCACGGAAACTCCTCCAGTGGTTACCATGTGAGATCTCATTTCAACTCTTCAGTGTTTTGCATCAACGCTGTCAGTCGTTTCATTTATGAACAAAGTGTATACATGTGGGTGGAACTCCTCATGCAACCTTAAATCCGTTTTGTTGTCTTCTTCTTGGCAAACCAGCGAGAGGTGCGTACGCCATCAGCTGGCTTGGAGGGCGAAACGGAACCGGAGTGCGCAGAGTAGGCGCTAGCTAGGCGTACAGGCTGTCGGGGTCCGCGCAGACTGAATTGCCAGTTGGTGGCATCAGCCTCAGTTGCAAGAAGAAGCAGCAGAAACAGAGAGGAGCATCAACTCCTCAATGAGTTAGAAGCAGCAAGTCAATTATTTCCTTTGTCAAATTAGATCCGTAGCGCTGATGGAAGAATATCTTCTCTGGAGCCAAGGAACGAGATAAATATATTCATAAAAACCTCCACTGTTCGGACTCACTCATATTTGTGTCTGCTCTCCCTGTGACATCATACGCTGAAGTCAAACCTGATGGACCTCAGGGTTTTGTAAACATGCCAGGCGCTGTGTCTGTGTCCTCAACCAGCATTGGGACTTCTGGTTACAGAGGTTGCAGCTTTTTGCAAAGCATTGTGGGCCAACTCCAACGGGACAGGCTGTGGAGACTTAGAAAGACCAGTTAGCTAGCATAGGTGTCTCTCCCTAACCGGCCTTAATCTTTTCCTCACCTTGACCACATCAAAGTTGCCATGTGTAAGCAGATAGATAATATTGGCTCTGAAAGTTACAACTTGTTGGTCTTGAAAGGAAACCAGGCTTTAGCCTTCAATATCAAAGTTCTGCCTGGCGGTAGGGTTAATATATTTATTTTGGCCATAAAAGAAGGATAGAGTCGGAGTAGACAACACATGTTCGACATCTTCCTGGAGGACACACATCGTGTGCAGAACAGCTCATATTGTGGCAAGCCGTTTCAACACTAGTCCAGATGGTGTTCTCACCAGTCGGACAGCGACCCACAATAACATTCTTACCAGTAGAAATTCTATTTCAAGATACTTTAATTGTGTCTATCACGACAATTGTGCATATCCTTAACAACATTTTTTAGTAGTCTTAATGCATTTTGAATATTCAGAATTACATTGTGGGTATCTGGAATGTTTTTTTTTTCTTCATTTAACATTCTTCTGAGAAAGAACAACTTTGTGGATAACTGAAATGACAACTGTGGGTAAGAAGAATATTACTGGTGACCTCAGATAGGTTAATTTTTACTATTAAAAAAATGTAATCAAGGATATCTATTAAATGATAGAATAGCTTGTCATACTCAAACTCTCATATATTCTGAACTGACTCATCACGCTGCTAAATGTGTCCGTATGATCACAGCTTTACGCTTTCATTGAGTCTCAGTTGTGTACTTCACTAATTCTAATGGCATTAGGGGGTATTTAATCAATCTTACTTGCTCATGTACTCTTTCCTCCCTTTCTCCTAAGCATTGTCCTGCATCATGTTTCTCATACAAAGTATTTAAGCTGAATATGTTACATCCATCATTACTCAATAATAAGTCAGTGTCTTTCTCCTGTTCTCTGTCTCTTTCTCTTTTCTCTCTCTCTCTCTGGGTAAAGTGTTGTATATCTGTCTCCATACTATCATTTATAACTCTATGTATTAGAATCATTTGACAACGTGCATAATGTCTTTTTAAAAGGCTTGAGATGTGGTGAACTTTTAAGGTGGCTCTGTGAATGATTCTGATTAAAAGTTACTTGAATAGTCGTGTCCTCTCGTTGCATCTTTTGTTGTCTTTCCTTCAACCTCCTTTCCTTTATTTACACTTCCACTTGCAATTAAATGTTTCAATACTTTAAACATGCCTTCACGTTCTAACGTTGTATAATTTGACGGCACGCTTTGTTTGGTCTTTCATCAGGTTTGTGAGTAAATTACAAATTATCGCTTCTGTTTAAATATGTCAGTACATTCCACTTTCAATAATTATAATGGCTTGAGAACAAAGTTATCCCTATCGGTTATTACTGTTGTCATGCAGACAATGTGTGAAAGGGTTCGTGGCTTTTCAACTGACTTCACCATGCAATGACTTTTTAATTATTATTATTTGACAGAATACACTTTGATATTTTTTGGACTTTTTGACATACTTTGCTGTGACTTCATTTCACATTATATAGTATGTCACATTATATAGTATGTCTTTTTCCCATCATACTAATGTCTGACTTATACTATTTTTTTGACATGCTGTAACAACTATTTTTTAAATACTATACTGAGGACCTTTGAAGTACATACAGTACATAATATATGCTTTTAGGACATTTTGCGGCATAATATCCTATAACTTTTAAGAACCTTTTCCAAGTACCATTTATTTTGTATGACATTTTTTGAGAAGCTATACTCTAACTTCTGATGACTTTATTGACATATACACTATGACTTTTTGACACAGAATCTTTGGACGTACTATAATATTACTTTTGATGAATTCTTTGCCATACTATACTATGATTTTTGTATTACTTGTTTCATGAAATATTTTTACATACCAACAATAACCTTTGTTACTGACTTCTTTAAATACACTATATAACATATTTACATGTTCTTACACACTACGACATTTTTAACACTTATTACTTATTTGTATTACTTTTTACTTTTTTCCAACTCTTTTTTTTCTTTTTTTGAAATACTATCCTGACTCTTTATGACACACTGCAGCAATAATCTTTTTCAACATGCTATACTATAACTTCATACGACTTTTTTCGACATGCTATACTATAGGTTACTAATAGGTATACGGGTCCGGACCCAAACGCCACTGTATCTGGACCCTGGACCTACATCCGATAGATTTACGGCCGCTATTAAGCGGTGCAGGAAACTGCAACCAATTACATGCGTTGTATATCATCTCACATGATGCTACTCAGCCAATCAAATATATGATTTCCGATCGTGAGATTTACAGACTCAGGAAAAATGGGTAGAGAGACCCAACAGGAGTGAGTCAGAAATTCAGATGGCGTTGTGGGATGAATGTGGACAGCTTTAACAGCCTTTAAACAAAAATGGACAGACTCTTAAATGTTAATTTTTTTCCACGGGCAGTTTACAACCTGTTTCTCATATGTTTAGAGACTGTGGTATTTTGGATCGAGCACTCGGTGCTCGATTGTGTTTGTCTGCGACTACGGACATGTAGTGTGATTAGCCCGCCAGTAAAAGATGGACTTGTACCGGATCCTCGTCTCCGGGCATTTGTGACTAACGGAGAGTTAGTTAACCCACGATTAGTACAGCTATAACAGTGTACTATATAGCAGCATAAGGACACACATCATCACGGCAGCAGGACAGAGGGCTGACGACACAACGATCAAAGCAATTGTCGAGATGCCAACCCCAGAAGACAAACAAAGTCTCCAACGTCTGCTGGGAATAACACAATTCCTGGCGCAATACATACCAAATGAAGCCTCACTCACAGCACCCCTCAGAAGAAGGATGTAGCGTGGCAGTGGTGCCCACACCACAGCTCAGCACTACAGACACTGAAGACCACCCTCACACAAGCTCCAGTGCTGAGGTACTATGATCACAAGCAGCCGCTGACTCTACAAGCTGATTCCTCGAAAGACGGACTGGGAGCCTGTCTGCTGCAGGACGGCCGCCCAGTGTGCTCTGCCTCACGGGCGCTCACCGACAGAAAAGAGGTACGTGCAGATAGAGAAAGAGTTGCTGGCCATAGTGTTTGCTGCTAAGAGATTCCACCAGTATGTCTACGGCAGACCAATAACCGTGCAGTCCGATCATAAGCCTCTGTAGGTAATCGTGCGCAAGCCGCTGAGCAAAGCACCTGTGCGGCTGCAAGGAATGCTTCTACAACTGCAGAGGTATGATCTACACGTAACATACACAGCAGGCAAGCACATGTACATTGCCGACGCACTCTCACGCGCCACGGCAAGCAGAGAAGGTGAAAACATTAACGAGAACCCTTGTGATGAGAGAGTTGTGTATGCCTTGGAGGCCACTGATTCCTTGAGCGAGGAAACACTCAGCCAACTAAAAAAGGCAACAGCAGCAGATAGCGTGTTACAAGCTGTGTGTGAGAAACACAAGAATGGCTGGCCCATGAAAAAGAAAAGTCTGGACAGGAAACTACACGACTACTGGTCGGTCAGGGACAATACAAGCATCGATAATGACATTGTCATGGTCGGAGACAAAATCATCATTCCCCAGAGCTTCAGGAATACGGTTTTGGAGAAGTTGCACCTTGCTCACCAAGGAGTGCAGCGCACAAAAGCCAAAACAAGAAAATCCCTCTACTGGCCCGGCATGGCACGAGACATCGAGGCAATGGTGGAGAAGTGCATGCAGTGCCAGCAGCTACAGCCCAAACACCAGGCTGAGCCACTCATACCACACCAGATTCCAGAACTGCCATGGATGAAAGTCGGAGCTGACATCTTTGAGCTACATGGTCAATCATATCTGATTTGATTACATGACCAAATATCCCGAAGTGCTTAACCTGTCTGATAAAACAGCCTACACAGTGATCCAGAAGATGAAGTCTGTTTTTGCCAGGCACGGGATTCCTAGGGAGATAGTGAGTGATCATTCCCATTTGCCAGCTATGAGATGAAGTCATTTGCAGCGTCATGGGAATTCAAACTCACACACTCCAGCCCAGGTTTTCCCTCTTCAAATGGAATGGCTGAGAGAGCCATAAAGACTGTAAAACATGCGCTGAAGAAGGCAACGCAGACCGGCACCGACCCACATCTAGTGTTGTCACTGAGGAACACACCGGTGACGGGACTGAATGAGTCGCCTGCACAGATGTTGATGGGAAGAGTTCTACGGAGCACACTTCGGTGTTCCAGTGCCGTGCTGACGCAGTCAGTCCCACAGCATCTTCACAGCAAAATACAGAACCTACAGTTCCGCCAAAAGCAACACTACCATCAGCGTGCAAAGCCCCTGCCAGTGTTGACCTCGGGAGACACCGTACACATGCACACACGGCGCGGCTGGGAGCCTGCTGTTGTCATCGACAGCGAGATGAACCACGCTCCTACACTGTGCAGACGCCGGCAGGTAGGACGCAAAGGAGGAACCGGCGACATCTGAGGAAGATACACCCAAGTCTGTTCATAGACCGTGATGAACAGTTGGACTCGGAGGTACAACCCTCTCAAGTGCCTGTCAGTGGACTCACCACCACATGACCTGCCACCACACAACCCTCCTCCTGTGACTACGGGCAGTACACCCACATGCTACACAAGGAGTGGCAGAGCGGTTAGACGCCCTGCCAGATTCAATGACTGATTTCAGGAATGTTTATATACCCATTCAAATGTTTGTTTATAAAAAATAAAAATAAAAAGAGAATGAATGTTTAACCTGAAATGTTTCAAGAATGTTGAATGTTCTAAATACTTAAATGTTTCTCCAGAATGCTTAGCAGGAAAGTGATTTGTAATGTTTAATGAAAGCCATTAGTCTATTGAGAACATGCTTTATTAGCAAAGAGGTAACTGATACCTATGCCACTTCTCAGTCGGAAAAGAGGGATGTGGTATATAGCACTCGGTGCTCGATTGTGTTTGTCTGTGACTACGGACATGCAGTGAGATTAGCCCGCCAGTAAAAGATGGACTTGGACTGCATCCTCGTCTCCGGGCATTTGTGACTAACGGAGAGTTAACCCACGATTAGTACAGCTACAACAGTGTACTATATAGCAGCATAAAGATACAACAGAGACCATGGTGATTATTAAAAGTGGCCATGTGAAGCACCACGAGGAGACAAAGCAACAATCTCTTGAGCAAACGTTCCCACTAAGAAAATAAACCTGAGAGCCCAATATAATCAGAATGCATCATTTATTCACTGATCAACAATGATGTTAACACATATGGGAATAGAGCTAAAAAAAACACATTTCTCCTTTTAGAAGATTAGAAGAATATAATAGCATGGTTTTCTTGTTTGACATCACTTCACTCTGAATGAACTGCATTTCAATTTGCAGGGTAAGGACCATGCACCCTGCATATGACATGTTATGACGATTTCTACAAGATTACAGTTTTATGGCATATTTTGCTATGATTCTCAGACATACTGATGATTTGCGATACAGTATTATCTTTTTTATGTTCTCGTCTCCTCCAGGCCCTTCAAGTCACTTCATCCATTTAGTAGTCTAGACGCCAACATTTTCAAAAACATATAAAAGCAGGAATAGATTTTTAGCCAACATTTCTCAATATAATTTAGTCAAGTAGGACTGTGCTGCCCACCAGCTGACGTTAAGGGATTTTTGATTCGAAAGCACTGCAGACACAGAACACTTTCTCATAAGTAGTTTGCTGAGATTGTCAGTTAAGCTGATATGTTGTTTTTATTGTGTGCGAGATGTACCCATGAGTGTAGCCTGAGGCCTATTCTCCATCTATAAAGAGTGTAAGTGTGTGTTTGTGGTTTCTTGCTTTCTGCCTGGAAAAAGAAACAGTTACTCCCAACAGCTGTGTGTGTGTGTGTGTGTGTGTGTGTGTGTGTGTGTGTGTGTGTGTCCAAGCTAAGTTACAGAGTCTATTTCCTTTGGTTTCAAACACAAACTGTTCCTCTATTTTGCAATCAACACTTCTCTCTTGTAGTCACCCCTCTGCCTTTTATACTTTTTATATATTTGCATGGATTTTTTATTTTTTTTAAACACCCTGCTCACCATCATTTGGTCCACAACTTTGATCCAGAGAGAAATACCTCAATGTTAAATGGGTTTCAATTACAATTTCAACTTCATCTGTTGACACTTTTAAATCCCATCTTTCGAACAATCTTTCACAAATTGGATGGAAGTCCCCAATCATTAATCTGATATAGCATATGTTTGCATTTATTAGGTCTGCTATAGTCAATAACCATTCTCCAACCGCAGTATTGTCAACCTCGTGGTTGCAGTTGAGCCAAGGCCAGTAGTGTAACACCCCGTTAGTTCAGTGTCTGTTGATTACTCGTTCCCTTCACCTGCCCTCATATTATATATATATATATATATATATATATATATATATATATATATATATATATATTTATTCTCATTCTTTCCCTTGTCCCCTGCCAGATTGAGAGATATTTGAAAAACACTTTATTTACTCATTCATAATTTTACAATTTCTTCATATAAAGTGTTAAAAAAAATCACAGGTTGTGTTTTTAAAAATAAATAAATCATCTGATAAAAAACTGCGCAAATACCAGCTACTCTTCAACAGAACAAACAATATTATTAAAACACCAACGTTGTTTAAAAGCGTCCAAGTCTCCAATGTGCTTATAAAAAAGGATGATGTTACAGAGCCACACTGCCCTGGCCTCCTGCCCCTCCCTGTTCTCCACTCGCTTTTTACGTGTTAAATAAATGGCCATTTTGGCTTCCCCAGAATGATAGTTGAGAGTGTACTGCTGACAGAGCTGCTTTATCTCAACCTTCCCGCGATCCCACCACTGTTTCAAAGAGTTAAACTCAATCTGTGTCTTCTTAAAACTGTTCCAAAAAACCCTAAAAAACCCTTTTAAAATGTGCATCTTCTAAGAGAGATGTGTTAAAATGCCAGAATGCGCTCTTTGGCCTTACATTGGGAATAAAAACGTTGCACAGAACCAGAGCGTGGTCAGTGAACCCAACAGGCAGCATGCTGCACTTTTTAAAGATGTTGAAGTGGTGCTTAAAACAATAAAACATATCCAGTCTAGCAAGGGAGATTACATTCCCTCTTGAATGAGCCCATGTGTACTGCCTCTTGTCCCCATTTACCCTCCTCCAGACATCGACCATCTCAAGCTCCTTGGCCAGCTGCCTCATTGCTCTCTGTGAAGGTCCGTGAGGTTCCCGATGGTTCCTATCTACTGCCTCATCCTCCGTGCAGTTAAAATCACCTCTCAGAAATAAAAAACAGTAAGTGACAACACTAGATGTGGGTCGGTGCCGGTCTGCGTTGCCTTCTTCAGCGCATGTTTTACAGTCTTTATGGCTCTCTCAGCCATTCCATTTGAAGAGGGAAAACCTGGGCTGGAGTGTGTGAGTTTGAATTCCCATGACGCTGCAAATGACTTCATCTCATAGCTGGCAAATGGGACCACGATCCCGTTCTCCACCACCGTGTTGGCCTTACTGACACTATCCAGAAAGATGACCACGGCTTTGTTCATCTGCGCTGCTCGGCGGCCGCACACAGACACAAACACACACACACACACAACCCAGTGAACTCTACACACACAACCCGCTAACCTACACACACAACCCGCTAACCTACACACACAACCCGCTAACCTACACACACAACCCCGGCTATAAATCATGACATCAGCTGTTTAAACCAACTGGTCTCTATATATCCAATAAGAACAACGAAACATTGACATGGTTAGCCAATCATCGTGCTGTGGTCTCTCTCTTCAGTTCATTTATGCTGCTGTTACGCACCCCTCCACCTCTCCAGCTCCACCCAGTCCTCTCAGCTTCATCAACTCATCATTCTATCAGCCTCATCAGCATAATCATGATAATAATAAGACTGAAAGCACATTTAAAAAGGCTTTCATGCCCACACTTTGCCAGTAATCGTGGCATATTGAATCCAAAATACAGTTCCTGTCCGTCACGTTTCCTGGTCTGAAGTTTGGAAGAATATGGCTATTAGCCATTCCAGGCCATTCTATGGAAATACACAGATTTATCTCCAGTGTATCAGAAAAAAAGAAGAGAAAAACATTGGCGACAATGCATATTTGATGCAAATGAGCCATATAGATATAATAATAATAATAATAATAATAATAATAATAATGCATTCTATTTGTAAGGCACTCTTCATTCAAGAATCTCAGAGTGCCACAGAGCTAGTACATAGTTAAAATCAACTATAATAAAAAAGGAATAGTTGACATAAATAAAACTCAACTCAAAGTCATAAACACCTTCCTGAATAAAAAGATTTTTAGGCCAGTCTTAAAGCGTCCAGGGTCTTTGTTGCCCTCAGGTGGTCAGGGAGACTGGTCCATAAGCAAAAGGTCTTTAAAGAGTCCAGGGTCTGTGTTGCCCTCAGGTGGTCAGGGAGACTGTTCCATAAGCAAAAGGTCTTTAAAGAGTCCAGGGTCTGTGTTGCCCTCAGGTGGTCAGGGAGACTGTTCCATAAGCAAAAGGTCTTTAAAGAGTCCAGGGTCTGTGTTGCCCTCAGGTGGTCAGGAGACTGTTCCATAAGCAAAGGTCTTTAAAGAGTCCAGGGTCTGTGTTGCCCTCAGGTGGTCAGGAGACTGTTCCATAAGCAAACGGTCTTAAAGAGTCCAGGGTCTGTGTTGCCCTCAGGTGGTCAGGAAGACTGTTCCATAAGCAAAAGGTCTTAAAGAGTCCAGGGTCTGTGTTGCCCTCAGGTGGTCAGGAAGACTGTTCCATAAGCAAAAGGTCTTTAAAGAGTCCAGGGTCTGTGTTGCCCTCAGGTGGTCAGGGAGACTGGTCCATAAGCAAAAGGTCTTTAAAGAGTCCAGGGTCTGTGTTGCCCTCAGGTGGTCAGGGAGACTGGTCCATAAGCAAAAGGTCTTTAAAGAGTCCAGGGTCTGTGTTGCCCTCAGGTGGTCAGGGAGACTGTCCATAAGCAAAAGGTCTTTAAAGAGTCCAGGGTCTGTGTTGCCCTCAGGTGGTCAGGGAGACTGTTCCATAAGCAAAAGGTCTTAAAGAGTCCAGTGTCTGTGTTGCCCTCAGGTGGTCAGGGAGACTGTCCATAAGCAAAAGGTCTTTAAAGAGTCCAGGATCTGTGTTGCCCTCAGGTGGTCAGGAAGACTGTTCCATAAGCAAAAGGTCTTTAAAGAGTCCAGGATCTGTGTTGCCCTCAGGTGGTCAGGAAGACTGTTCCATAAGCAAAAGGTCTTTAAAGAGTCCAGGGTCTGTGTTGCCCTCAGGTGGTCAGGGAGTACTGTTCCATAAGCAAAGGGACGGTCTTAAAAGAGTCCAGGGTCTGTGTTGCCCTCAGGTGGTCAGGAAGACTGTTCCATAAGCAAAAGGTCTTTAAAGAGTCCAGGATCTGTGTTGCCCCAGGTGGTCAGGAAGACTGTTCCATAAGCAAAAGGTCTTTAAAGAGTCCAGGGTCTGTGTTGCCCTCAGGTGGTCAGGGAGACTGTTCCATAAGCAAAGGGACGGTCTTAAAGAGTCCAGGTCTGTGTTGCCCTCAGGTGGTCAGGAAGACTGTTCATAAGCAAAAGGTCTTAAAGAGTCCAGGTCTGTGTTGCCCTCAGGTGGTCAGGAAGACTGTTCCATAAGCAAAAGGTCTTTAAAGAGTCCAGGAATCTGTGTTGCCCCTCAGGTGGTCAGGAAGACTGTTCCATAAGCAAAAGGTCTTTAAAGAGTCCAGGGTCTGTGTTGCCCTCAGGTGGTCAGGGAGACTGTTCCATAAGCAAAGGGACTGTCTTAAAGAGTCCAGGGTCTGTGTTGCCCTCAGGTGGTCAGGAAGACTGTTCCATAAGCAAAAGGTCTTAAAGAGTCCAGGGTCTGTGTTGCCCTCAGGTGGTCAGGAAGACTGTTCCATAAGCAAAAGGTCTTTAAAGAGTCCAGGGTCTGTGTTGCCCTCAGGTGGTCAGGGAGACTGGTCCATAAGCAAAAGGGTCTTTAAAGAGTCCAGGGTCTGTGTTGCCCTCAGGTGGTCAGGGAGACTGGTCCCATAAGCAAAAGGTCTTTAAAGAGTCCAGGGTCTGTGTTGCCCTCAGGTGGTCAGGGAGACTGGTCCATAAGCAAAAGGTCTTTAAAGAGTCCAGGGTCTGTGTTGCCCTCAGGTGGTCAGGGAGACTGTTCCATAAGCAAAAGGTCTTAAGAGTCCAGTGTCTGTGTTGCCCTCAGGTGGTCAGGGAGACTGGTCCATAAGCAAAAGGTCTTTAAAGAGTCCAGTGTCTGTGTTGCCCCCAGGTGGTCAGGAGACTGGTCCATAAGCAAAAGGTCTTTAAAGAGTCCAGGGTCTGTGTTGCCCTCAGGTGGTCAGGGAGACTGTTCCATAAGCAAAAGGTCTTAAAGAGTCCAGGGTCTGTGTTCCCCTCACGTGGTCAGGGAGACTGTTCCATAAGCAAAAGGTCTTTAAAGAGTCCAGGGTCTGTGTTGCCCTCAGGTGGTCAGGGAGACTGTTCCATAAGCAAGGCGCTGCTGAGCAAAAGGCCCGGTCGCCCATGGTGAGGAGCGAGCTGTTTGTAGATCTGAGGGTGCAGGTGGAGGTTTGGGGAGTAATGAGTTCTTGTAGGTAGGGAGGTGCATGTCAATTTATGCATTTATGAGTCAGTAGTAGGACTTTGTAGTCAATCCGGGTTGAGACAGGGAGCCAGTGGAGTGAGTGGAGAACGGGTGTTATGTGGTCATACTTCTGGACTCTCATCAGGATCCTGGCAGCGCTGTTTTCAATGTATTGCAGTTTCTGGATGTTCTTGCGAGTCTGTTTTGCTACTGTTTAGCTGGAGAAAGTTGTTGCTCATCCATGTCTTTATCTCCACAAGACAGGCGGTGAGACATGACATGGCTGCAGAGGGGCTTGGGGCAGTTTTTATGTAAAGCTGCGTGTCGTCAGCGTAACAGTGGAAGGACATCCTCTGTCTGCTGATGACACGACCGAGGGGGAGCATGTAAATAATGAAGAGGATGGGGCCGAGGACCGACCCTTGCGGAATACCACAGGAGACAGGGAGCAGTCTGGACTTGCATCTTCCCAGTGAGACATATTCAGTTCTGCCAGAAAGGTAAGACTGAAACCACTTGAGTGCAAAGTCTGACAGTCCAACAGTGGTGTAGAGGCGCTCTAGGAGGAGAGTGTGATCCACTGTTGTCAAACGCAGCAGTCAGGTCCAGGAGGCATGAGGACTGAGGGTGATCCAGCATCAGCTGTCATCAGCAGGTCATTCGTAACCCTGAGCAAAAGCCGTTTCAGTGCTGTGGGCCGAAGGAAAACCTGACTGAAACTTTTGCAAACAAGTTGTTGTGTTTGAGGTGATTCTGAAGTTGAGAAGCGACTACCTTCTCTAACACCTTGGACAGGAAGGCAAGGTTGGAGATAGGCCTGTAATTGGCTAGAACCTCCGGGTCCAGGGTGGGTTTGTTGAGAAGGGGACGGATGACAGCAACCTTGAGAGTAGGTGGGACATAGACACACTGAAGGGAAAGGTTAACAACCTTGGTGATGAGAGGATCTGAGAGTGGGGATATGTGACTTGAGCAGAGCAGTGGGAATGGGGGTCCAGGGTACAGGTACAGGATTTCATTTTTTTTAGGATTTCCTCAACATGGCTCTCCTGAACCTCAACGAGATGTAGAGGAGACAGCACACTTGTAGATAAGGTGTTGGTGTCAGAGGGAAGCAGAGATGGAGAGCGAATGTTGTTGACCTTTGAGCTAAAAAAAGTCAATGAAGCTGTTGCATTGCTCCTCTGTAGCCTCAGTTGAAGAGGATGGTTGTGGCTTCAGGAGATGGTTTATGGTGGAAAAAAGCTGTTTGGAGTTGCCAGGGTTTTTATTGATTAACCTGGAATAGAACTGTGAGCGAGCATCTTTAAGGGAGTTGGAGTAGGCCCCTTGATGCTCACGGTAGGCCAATTTATGGACAGTGAGCTCAGAGTGTCTGCAGCGTCGTTCCAGGGCACGCCCAGCTGTTTTTATTTTCCTCATCTCATGTGTGAACCAGGGAGGGGAGCATGAGAAAATGACCTCACGTAACTTGACAGGGGCATGAAGATCAAAAACACTTCTCAGGGATGTATTGTAGAGTTGTCACACCTGTATGTCAAGTTGGGTTTTTGTCCTGTCTCCATGTTTGTTTTTGTGACTTCCTGTTTTATTTTGGAAATTAACTCTCCTTCTTGTTTCAGGTTCCTTGCCCTTCCTCATGTGTCACCAGTCTGATTGTCTTCCCTGATTCCTGATTGTGTCCACCTGTTTCCCCACTTCCCTCATGTGTACTTATAGTCGGCGTCTCCCCTTGTCCTGTGCCAGTGTGTCATGTATTTTTGTCTTGCACACCCGCCTTATATTATTGTCAAGTCCAAGTCTTACATTACATGTCATTTAGCTGACGCTTTTATCCAAAGCGACTTACAATAAGTGCATTAAACCATGAGTCCAAACTCAGAACAACAAGAATCAAGCAAGTAAAATTTCTTCAATAACGTTAAACTACAGAGTACTATCCGTAGGTGCCATTTAAGTGCTACTAAAGTGCCAAACTACAAAGTGCTATCGGTAAGGGACATTTAAGTGCTACTAGAGTGCTACTACGGCTCTACCTTCCCTATTCAAGGTATCAGTCTTGTCCGGGTTAATTTTCAGGTGGTGTGCGGACATCCACTGAGAGATTCAGTCAGACAGGCAGAGATTTGTGCTGCTACCTGTGTTTCAGATTGGGGAAACGAGAGGATCAGTGGGGTGTTGTCAGCATAGCTGTGGTAGGTGAAGCCATGAGAGAGAATGACAGAGCCGAGAGAGTTGGTGTACAGAGAGAAGAGAAGAGGACCAAGGACTGAGCCCTGATGGACCCCAGTAGTCAGAGGACAAGGCTCAGACACAGATCCTCTCCAGGTTACCCAGTAGAGTGCGGTCGGTGAGGTAGGATGAGAAGAGTGAGAGCGCGGCTGCCTGAGATACCAGGTCCTGGAGGGAGGACATGAGGATCTGGTGGTTCACTGTGTCAAAGGCAGTGGAAAGGTCTAGAAGGATAAGGACAGAGAAGAGAGAGGCTGCTCTAGCAGTGTGAAGCTGCTCAGAGACAGCAAGGAGGGCAGTCTCTGTTGAGTGGCCTGCCTTGAATCCAGACTGGTGGGGGTCTAGAAGGTTGTTGCTGTGCAGATAGGAGGAGACTTGGTTAGAGATAGCTCGCTCTAGAGTTTTGGAAAGGAAAGGGAGGAGAGAGACAGGTCTGTAGTTGTTGACTTCAGATGGGTCGAGAGTGGGTTTTCTTCAGGAGAGGGTTGACTCTTGCCTCCTTCAGAGAGTTAGGGAAACAGCCGGTTGAGAGGGAGGCGTTAATAAAATGTACCGAATCTAGTTATAGAGTCCTTGCGCCATTTATTGCTTCAGAGCTCTTCGAATAATTAGTGTTTTTTAATGATTGATTATTTTCTACTTTCCTCGCTAAGAGAGGTTTTTTTGTTGGCTTCCCGTTTTTTTAGCATTTCCCCGTTCATCCCTCTTCTGAGGAGTTTTTTGTTTCCAGGGATTTCCCTGTGATTTTTTGTTGAAAATAAAAGATTGTGAGCTGAACCTCTACTCTGCATATGAGTCCTCCTCAAGAGTTCGCCACGTGACAAGAGTTCCACTAATTCATCTATGCAGAGGCTGGGCAGGTGATGAGCTGGAGATCCATGGTCATAGTGGCTGAGTCAATGCTTTTCCAGTTCTGGAAAGACATTTGACGCTTAGGTCTAATAGTAGGCAGCAATAAAATTCAAGGCCATTGAGACCACTTTGTGGTCAGACACACCGAGATCATAGACCTGTAGGTTACTGATGGAAGCAGAGTCAGTGATAACCAGATCCAGAGTGTGCCCCTTGGTGTGAGTAGGAACCTCAACATGCTGCTGTAGTCCAAGACACTCAAGCACACTCAGGAAATCTGCTGCAAACTGACAGGAGGGGTTGTCGACATAGATATTTAAATCACCAACAATGACAATGTTAGTTGACATGGTGCAGAGAGAGGTAAGGAGATCACTTATCTCAGGTAGAAAAGATGGGTTTTGGTTTTGGAGGATGGTATATGAGAAGCACTGTCATGGAGTATGGAGATTTGCATTCCATTGAGGAAAGATCAGTCATTCAGAGGAGTTTTAGTTCAGCCCGGTGCATGATGGCTAGTCCACCACCACGACCAGAGCTGCGGGTCTCCATGTAGTTATAGCCAGGGGGGCATGCTTCATTAAGCACGGAGTAGTCCTCTGGTTTATGCCAGGTTTCGGTTAGGCACATGAAGTCAAGCCCTTTGTCCAGAATATGGTCGGATATGAGGAGGGATTTATTAGTGAGGGATTGTGTGTTAAGCAGCTCCATGGTGGTAAGAGACGGAGCTTGGGTTGGAAATCCCTGAAAGCTCCGTAATCCACTGCGATCCACTCCGTGTCTTCCATTGTGCCTCGTATTGGATAGTCTCGCGATGTTTCCGACGATGACTCCGAGGTTTGTTTTGTTTTCTGATTCCACGTTGAAGCCGCGGCGCGAGCCTCTATGCATGTAGCGAGGTCTGTTTTTCAAAATCCCAGTGAAAGATATGTATTTTTAGTCATTAAAAATGTCCTTACAATGTGAATGCATTTGTTTCAAATAGCTTGTCAGAGTACAGATGGTCAAAGGATATTTGTATCGTGCCTTTCTATTCTTCTGACCACTGAAAACGCCACACTTCATTTATTTGTCTTTCTCCCGTTTCTCCCTCTCCACCTACAGAACGGGCTTTAGTTGTTTGGACAAGTGCAACAGAGGATGGAGCCTCAGAAAATGAGAATTGCAGGGCAGTACCAGCTTTTTTATGTATGCGTGTTCGTGCTGAAAGCTAGACAACAGAGAGGAGAGTTGACCTCTGGGAAATGAGTCTCTGTCGGGGCAGGTAGGCCAATTTGTTTCTCAAGGTAGGTGTGTGTGTGTGTGTGTGTGTGTGTGTGTGTGTGTGTGTGTGTAACAATAAAGGAAAGCAGAGGAAGGGACAAGGAGAGAGAATGAGGGAAGTGGAAATGAAAGGGGAGGAGAACAAAAAAAGTGAGGGTGTTGTTGCTCTGAACCAGGGAAGGAGAGGCGGAAAGTGGAGAGGAGGCGTCAGTGTCACATGAGGCTTTAGGTGAGACGGGGAGAGATGACCAAGGGATCGGCGCCGACAACGACGAGGAGAGATGTGAATTTACCAGACTTAATCAAACTGCCCCAGAATGCATTGCAAGGCAGGAGGTGTTTAAATAATTAACCCTTGAATAAAATAATAACAAACGATGGCTTGTGACGTTGAGGTACCAGTTAAGGAGCTCACACCTATAATGTCCCGTAAAAAAACATATACCAAATAAATAAAACAAGTAATTTTATTTGAATTTAAGATAAATTGGATCCCTGTGGGATTAAATAAATTGGATCTGAGTCAAAAGAGTCTGGCTAGCATCTTCACATTCCCAACTAGCTGCATTCTGTAACTTACTTATATTTGTTTTATTGTATATTGAGAGAGCGTACAGACGGTAGGACATAAGTAAAGGGAGAGACCAGTTCAATAAAGAAAGGATGCATGTTATTGTTAACAGATGATATGAAATGATGAAGTCTCAGCGTCTTTGGCGCTTGGACTCTGCGGGGAGATTTGCAATTGAGGGCCGACGCCCCGATCAGTCATGAGATCGATCCCCAAAAGGAAGTAGACCACAGCTTAAATCTCCCCCAAAAGAATGTTTACTTACCGATCGGCAATGAGCTGGTAGCGAATGATCGATGATGGCATGAACTGCTAAGAGATGAGGCATAACAATGAGCATGACAGAACTTTGATGTTAGGCGATTAGAATCTGCGATATACCATGAATGAGTTAAACATGACTGAAGCACTATGATGACTAGGCCGCACTGGCCTGAGCATGATTTTATTCCTTTGTTTTCCATGGCCAGCAATGGCTTGGAGACGAATGTCCTGCTTGCAATGTGTGGCTTGGCCGGCATTGGCTGATGGTCAGCGGTGACCTGAATAGCAGCAAGTTGAGCTGTGAACTTTGAATCTTATGAGTAATCTGACTGGAAATGACGGATAAGTGCAGCCAGAGGGCGCCGGTTGGCAGGATTGGCCGGCGCACCACCACCAGTATATGCTTGCATTGAGATGTGGGCAAACGTGATATTGAGACTTTAGATGCTATAACATGCAGTAGTAGTAGCGAAACTCTGGTTAAAAACGGAACTGACGAGGGATCCAAGGCATGCCAGAGGAAATGGGTCGAGCCTGGAGAATCGATATATGCTATGCATGAGTAAGGTCGAGGGGGAATTCTATAATAATAATAATAATACATTTAGTTTGGAGGCGCCTTTCGAGTCACTCGAGGTCAGCTTACAGTAAAATACGGGATAAAAGATAAAGCATGAAAGATGGGAACGACATTGGAACAGAACATCAACATGAAACGAGTGAAGTGCACGGGGTCCAGTTATAAAGAGTATGCCAGTTTGAACAGGTGAGTTTTGAGTTGAGACTTGAATGATGTGATGGTCTGATTGTCTTATGTGTGGGGGAGGGAGTTCCGGAGCCTGGGTGCTGAGCAGCTGGAGGCTCGGGCACCCATGGTACTGAGGCGGAGGGTACGGGAGGGAGTGTATTCCTGGAGGAGGTCGTAGAGGTAAGTGGGGGCTAGATTGTGGAGAGCTTTATAGGTGAGGAGAAGGTTTTTGTAGTCGATGCGGTATTGTACGGGGAGCCAGTGAAGTTGGATAAGTACGGGAATTCTGTATGGGACGACGGAATATTCCCCCGAGATGCTGCTGCTGCGTCAACTGCGATTACCCTTAACGAATCGCTCAGTGGTGATGTGACAAATGCCCAATGCTGCGGTGTATGCGATTGCTAGGAGGTACCCGATGAAGATTTGTATAGCGCTTGGAAGAGATGCTTGATTCTAGACCGCAAGCTCGGATTACGAGTTTAAGGCAGGCATCCTGGTAGACTCCCTGCGATTGGCACAGATGCCGGGGAGATCGTGCGGCAACGTGTTCATGCGTCAGACAAGGTGTGGAGATTCCACTTCGACCTGGTTGACGGAATCCTTCTGGCTCTGTTGGCTCCGGCTAGTGAGACATGATGTGACCGGTTATTGACATGACTGGGCGAACTAGACATGAGTTTGGCGTGGCGCTCTATGGTGGGCCCAGATTGTTGCAGGCATTTGGGTGTGGGGGTTATACTGAGAGTCGTGCTCTCGGTATAGCTCTTGTAGAGTTCCCGGTACGCAGTGTATCGTGAGCTGCCATTCGGATTGGCATTTGTATCTCCTGCGTCGACATCTCCCTGCGCTTGATCCTCTCCGCTCGTTCGGCTCCCTTGCTCGCATGAGTCACTTCCTCCCGGCTGTATATCTCCTTCCCTTCCTGCACTTAGCATTGTAAAACCATAAGAAGCAGTACCGATTGCCCGAGAGAGATGAGGTTCGGCTAAAGGATGCCCAATGCTCCTTCGATGTATGCAATGATTTTGCTTCTCCTTCTCTCGCCAGTTGTTGCGGACCTGCTAGGATGAGGCATGAAATAGGCGTTATACTGTCAATCTGATGCCATTTCGATATGCGCGACACTTATTAGAATACGATACGGTGGCAATTCCCAGAACGATGTGCATGTAGTGGATAGGATGCGTGATGTAGCCAGCAATGGCTAGATGTAGCCTAGATGTAGCCAACTTCCCGCTCATCCTTCTGGGTGACTTTAACATCCAGACAGAGAAGTCATCGGACCTGCTACTCTTACTGTCTTCCTTTGCTCTCTCGCTCAGTCCTTCCCCTCCTACTCACAAAGCTGGCAACCACCTTGACTATATTTTCACCAGAAACTGCTCCACATCTAACCTCACTGTAACTCCACTTCATGTCTCTGACCACTTCTTCATCTCGTACTCTCTCCCACTCTTTGGAACTGACAACCCTCCCACAACGGACTCTGCACCTGTCCGTCGCAACATCCGCACCCTCTCACCCTCTCACCCTCCTCTCTGGCCTCGTCTGTTCTGTCAGCCCTCCCTTCAACCGATTCCTTCTCACTCATGCAGCCTAACTTTGCCACTGACACTCTCCTCTCTACGCTGTTGTCCTCTCTTGATTCTCTCTGTCCTCTTATGACTCGAAAGGTCCGCAAGTCCTCTCCGGCTCCGTGGCTGTCCGAACCAGTGCGCGCCAAGAGAGCCACTATGCAAGCATCGGAAAGGAAATGGCGAAAATCCAAACACACCAGCGACCTGCTCGCCTATCAATCTCTTCTCTCCTCCTTCTCTGCGTCCATCTCTGCAGCCAAAAGTCTGTTCTATCAATCCAGAATCGAATCCTCTTTATCTAACCCCAAAAAGCTCTTCTCAATTTTTTCCAACCTCCTTGACCCCCCTGGTCCGCCCCCCTCCCTCCACCCTTCTACCAAGCCACTTTGTTGACTACTTTACAAAAAAGATAGACGACATACGCTCCTCATTTACTAATCCATCTTCCATAACTACACCTCCAGTAACTTCATCTTCTTCCCCCTCGTTTTCCTCTTTTATCCCCCTGTCTCCCAATCAAGTTCTTACCTTGGTAACCTCTGCCCGCCCAACCACCTGCCTCCTTGACCCCATCCCGTCTCACATTCTCCAGTCTATTGCTCCTGACCTTCTTCCCTTTCTCACCCATCTTATTAACACCTTCCTCTCAACCGGCTGTTTTCCCTAACTCTCTGAAGGAGGCAGGAGTCAACCCTCTCCTGAAGAAACCCACTCTCGACCCATCTGAAGTCAATAACTACAGACCTGTCTCTCTCCTCCCTTTCCTTTCCAAAACTCTAGAGCGAGCTATCTCTAACCAAGTCTCCTCCTATCTGCACAGTAACAACCTTCTAGACCCCCACCAGTCTGGATTCAAGGCAGGCCACTCAACAGACTCAACAGCACTCCTTGCTGTCTCTGAGCAGCTTCACACTGCTAGAGCAGCCTCTCTCTCCTCTGTCCTTATCCTTCTAGACCTTTCCGCTGCCTTTGACACAGTGAACCACCAGATCCTCATGTCCTCCCTCCAGGACCTGGGTATCTCAGGCACCGCGCTCTAACTCTTCTCATCCTACCTCACCGACCGCTCTTACCGGGTAACCTGGAGAGGATCTGTGTCTGAGCCTTGTCCTCTGACTACTGGGGTCCCTCAGGGCTCAGTCCTTGGTCCTCTTCTCTTCTCTCTGTACACCAACTCTCTCTTCGCTCGCATGGCTTCACCTACCACAGCTATGCTGACGACACCCAACTGATCCTCTCGTTTCCCCAATCTGAAACACAGGTAGCAGCACGAATCTCTGCCTGTCTGACTGACATCTCTCAGTGGATGTCTGTCTGACATCTCTCAGTGGATGTCCGCACACCACATGAAAATTAACCCGGACAAGACTGAACTTCTCTTCCTTCCAGGAAAAGGCTCTCCCACCCACGACCTGACTATTAACTTCAACAACTCAGTGCTGGGTCCGACTCTGACTGCCAGGAACCTCGGAGTGACACTCGACAGTCAACTCTCCCTGACTGCCAACATTACCACAACAACACGCTCCTGTAGGTACATGCTGTACAACATCAGGAGAATACGACCTCTTCCCACTCAGAAGGCGGCACAGGTTCTGGTCCAGGCTCTGGTCATCTCACGGCTAGACTATTGCAACTCCCTCCTGGCAGGTCTACCTGCTAATGCCATTCGACCTCTACAGCTCATCCAGAATGCAGCTGCTCGACTGGTCTTCAACCTCCTGAAATTTACCCACACTACTCCGCTCCTCCGCGACCTTCACTGGTTACCGGTGGCCGCCCGCATCCGCTTCAAAACATTGGTACTTGCGTACCGTGCTGCGAACAGATCGGGTCCGGTCTACATCCAGGACATGGTCTAACCGTACACCCCAGCTCGTTCACTTCGCTCGGCTTCTGCCAATCGGTTTGTAGCTCCTTCACTTCGAGCTAAACACTCAACAAAATCACGACTGTTTGCTGTGCTGGCTCCTCATTGGTGGAACGAGCTCTCCATTGACATCAGGACAGCAGAAAGTCTCTACATCTTCCGTCGCAAACTAAAAACACATCTTTTTCGACTATACCTTGAATAGGGAAGGTAGAGCCGTAGTAGCACTCTAGTAGCACTTAAATGTCCCTTACCGATAACACTTTGTAGTTTGGCACTTTAGTAGCACTTAAATGGCACCTACGGATAGTACTCTGTAGTTTAACGTTATTGAAGAAATTGTACTTGCTTTATTCTTGTTGTTCTGAGTTTAGACTCATGGTTTAATGCACTTATTGTAAGTCGCTTTGGATAAAAGCATCAGCTAAATGACATGTATTGTAATGTAATGTAATGTAGCCAGCAATGGCTAGAGGGCTGCGAGCCCTGCTTGGATGCGTGATGTAGCCAGCAATGGCTAGATGTAGCCAGCAATGGCTATAGGGCTGCATGCCCTGCTTGGATGTAGCAAGCAATGGCTAGAGGGCTGCGTGCCCTGCTTGGATGAGTGATGTAGCCAGCAATGGCTAGATGTAGCCAGCAATGGCTAAAGGGCTGCCTGCCCTGCTTGGATGTAGCCAGCAATAGCTAGATGTAGCCAGCAATGGCTAAAGGGCTGCATGCCCTGCTTGGATGTAGCCAGCAATGGCTAGATGTATCCAGCAATGGCTAAAGGGCTGCATGCCCTGCTTGGATGTAGCCAGCAATGGCTAAAGGGCTGCATGCCCTGCTTGGATGTAGCCAGCAATGGCTAAAGGGCTGCATGCCCTGCTTGGATGTAGCCAGCAATGGCTGGATGTAGCCAGCAATGGCTTGTGTCCTTCTTGGGATGACCAATTTGGCCAACGCTGTCCTCTGAATTGCTTCCGAGTTCACTTGGATGCCGGTGTATGACGTGAATGAAAACCATACGTGGAAACAACCTGCTCACGCGTCCATGCATTTGAGATCGACGCTGTAATGATCCTACGGACTCGCTAGGTCAACGATGGCCTGGACATGATGTGCATTAGGTGCGGCTGGGAGGGGAGTGTAGGCCCTCAACCACCAGTTATGTCATTGCTTAGCGGCAGTTTAGGATTTCTAGGGATCTTTATCGCCGATGATGGCCGAGGCGCGAGTGGGAGGCGCCCTCTTTTATTCTTCTCGCTTTTTTGTTTATTTTTTCCTTCTTCTCTTTCCTCCTTCCCATCTCTCTTGTCTCTCCTCTTTCTTCTTCTTCTTCTACGTCGTCGGCGCTCTTGGGAAATTCTGACGACTGGTTAACACGTGATTACATTTGTTTTCCTGTTACTTACCTCGCACGATGCAGATTATGTTGGATCCGGAGTAGAGGGAGGACGGCGTTTGGGAACCTCTGACGGTGATCCTTAAGAAGCCCCCCGATGGACACGACTTGTGGGAATACGCCAATACATGATGGGGGAGGGTTTGCCTTAATGCTGGCTGAGCATGCTTATTGAGCTTGGGATGGGGTCAGCAGTGGCCAGCACTTTGCTTTGATGAGGCCGCGTGATCCAGCTTGACAACTTTGTGGGCTGCACAGATATGGATAACTTTTGAGCATTTCATGAATGACCGTACCTTCTTCATCCCGATCTCCGTCATGGAACTTTTGTTAACGACACTATAGGACGAGGAAGTAGCATTAGAGGTTACTTGCCGGTGCTTTTTAAAAAATGTTATTTAAATTTCTTTATACACTGAAAAACTCTGGATATTGAATACTTACGTTACGTATCATTAAGGTGACACTTTAATTCAAGCGATATACCGTGAGTGCGTCCGACCGCGAGTGTGAACTCAGAACGACACGAGCAGGAACCTGGCGACCAGGGAGATTA
Source organism: Cyclopterus lumpus (assembly GCF_009769545.1). Classification (NCBI taxonomy): domain Eukaryota; kingdom Metazoa; phylum Chordata; class Actinopteri; order Perciformes; family Cyclopteridae; genus Cyclopterus; species Cyclopterus lumpus. The sequence continues at coordinate 26,739,845 of NC_046971.1, forward strand.
AAGTGATCCAGCTGTGACTAGTGATCCCGATCTGGGACTGGCCTTGTAGATGCCTTTATAGTAGAGAGATTTGGGGCTCGCCGCAATCACGGGATTTACGGTAATATATCACCCGTAGAACGGGGAAATGCCGAGAGATTGTTACGGTCTGGGCGGCAGCTAAAACTACTGACCAGTCTGACCATATTTATGTGATCGAGGAGAAGATCTGGGTGCGACTTGCTGATTCATGCATTTTCCTCCGGTGATGAACGCTTGAATTGCGGAGTGCGCGGGTCCGCTGGCACGAAGCCGGCCGCGGGGAATGCTGTTGCGGCAGGAGTTTGAGGATACCCGCCCTAGTGCGTGCATGGATGGTTGCTGGAGTTTAGCCGGATGCTGCATGGTGCTGGTCGGTTTGTTACCGGCGCGGAGTGACCCGGAGTACCCGGTGAGAATCCCCGCGGGGAACGATTGGGAGGAGGTGCTTTCTCCTCTGCTGGTGACTGGACGTCGCTGGCTCCGGAACAAGGCTGGAAAAAGGAAATGGACGTTTGCCGGTTCGTTATGAACGCGCAGACAATGGCTGATGGGGAACACGGATAGCAGCGGTGAGAATCGTGCGTAACAGCAGCATGAAAGAACTGAAGGTAGAGAGACAGTCATATTTAAATGAGACAGCACCAAGATGATTGGCTAGCCGTGTCATTGTTTCCATGTGCTTATTGGATAGAGGGGATCAGCTGATCTGCGCAGCTGGTGTCATGATTGACGGCAAGTAAACAATGAGTGAGCATGTGTGAGGAATGATTGGCAGGAATGTGAGGAATAGATGGTGGGCTGAGGGGTCTGGTCTTCCTGTCTGAACTTGCTCTAGAGCTCCATTTGTTATGAATGACAAAACTAAATAGAAATGCATATGTTTCATGAAGGAACAAACACACTGGTTACTATTTTTCGTAACGCGTCACGTAAAATAGCTTCTGTGTGTTACGTTGTGTCTTTTTGTGTGTAGCTCGTCGTGTTGGTTGCTACTTTCAATACGAGTGTGGTGTTGCTATAGTTAAACTACCCCCGACACTGTGTGTGTGTGTGTGTCCTTTGACTTCTGGGAAATGAGCCTCTGTCAAAGCAGACAGGCCAATTTGCGCAGAAAACTGCAGTGTGTGTGTGTGTGTGTGTGTATACACCACTGTCATTAAGAGTGATATGAAATAAATAGTGAGTTGATCAAGTTCCTCCAATCATTTTGCAAAGTGTTAATTTCTGTGCTTTAATTCGTACATTTTAATTTACACTATTCATACGATTGTCTACTTCATGACGTAATGTCTTTTTTAATTTGTATTTTTGAATACTTACATTGCTGCTCCCTCACTTTCTTTCGCGCCCGTTTTCTCATCCTTCCCCTCTGCTCGGCTCTCTAATCATCTCTTCTTCCTCCTCCTTCTTGACAGCTGAGGATAACACAATCAAGAGTTGCACACGCACACACGCACATACACACACAAACACACACACACTGTATTAGGATTATGAATGTAAACACTTGTGCGAGGATGCACTTGCTCACGTGCTCAAACACAAGTGCATAGAGGCACACACACTCGACTGCAGACGCCCGCTGTGCAATGCATCCTCCTAATCAGAATTCAGATCTCCACCTCTATCCTATCTGGCCGCTCAGCAATTAAGAAGAAAGAAACGGTCCAGAGGGAGGAGGGGGTTTCATCCTCACATCCTCTCCTCTGCCGGGAGGTTAGAGTAACGACGTGATGCCGTCGTGAGTGCTCGTCAGACTGTGACAGAGAAATATAGCTCCATTGTAGCTGCACATTGTGGCTGTACATTGTGGCTGCACATTGTGGTTGCATTGTGGCTGAATTGTGGCTACATTGTGCTCCATTGTGGCTGCATTGTGGCTGCACATTGTGGCTGCATTGTGGCTGAATTGTGCTCCATTGTGGCTGCATTGTGGCTGCACATTGTGGCTCCATTGTGGCTCCATTGTGGCTGCACATTGTGGCTGCACATTGTGGCTGAATTGTGGCTCCATTGTGGCTGCACATTGTGGCTCCATTGTGGCTGCACATTGTGGCTGCACATTGTGGCTGCACATTGTGGCTCCATTGTGGCTGCATTGTGGCTGAATTGTGGCTCCATTGTGGCTGCACATTGTGGCTCCACATTGTGGCTGCACATTGTGGCTGCACATTGTGGCTGCACATTGTGGCTGCACATTGTGGCTGCATTGTGGCTGCACAGTGTGGCTGCACATTGTGGCTGCACATTGTGGCTCCATTGTGGCTGCACATTGTGGCTGCACATTGTGGCTGCACATTGTGGCTGCACATTGTGGCTGCATTGTGGCTGCACATTGTGGCTGCATTGTGGCTGAATTATGGCTGCACATTGTGGCTCCATTGTGGTTGCATTGTGGCTCCATTGTGGCTGCATTGTGGCTCCATTGTGACTGCATTGTGGCTGCACATTGTGGCTGCACATTGTGGCTCCATTGTGGTTGCATTGTGGCTCCATTGTGGCTCCATTGTGGCTGCATATTGTGGCTGCACATTGTGGCTCTATTGTGGCTCCATTGTGGCTGCATTGTGGCTCAATTGTGGCTGCATTGTGGCTGAATTGTGGCTGCACATTGTGGCTGCATTGTGAATGAATTGTGGCTGCACATTGTGGCTCCATTGTGGCTGCATTGTGGCTCCATTGTGGCTGCACATTGTGGCTGCACATTGTGGCTCCATTGTGGCTGCATTGTGGCTGCATTGTGGCTGAATTGTGGCTGCATTGTGGCTGCACATTGTGGCTGCACATTGTGGCTGCACTTTGTGGCTGCACATTGTGGCTCCATTGTGGCTCCATTGTGCCTGCACATTGAGGCTGCACTTTGTGGCTGCACATTGTGGCTCCATTGTGGCTCCATTGTGCCTGCATTGTGGCTCCATGGTGGCTGCACATTGTGGCTGAATTGTGGCTGAATTGTGGCTGCACATTGTGGCTCCATTGTGGCTCCATTGTGGCTGCATTGTGGCTCCATTGTGGCTGCATTGTGGCTGCATTGTGGCTGAATTGTGGCTGCACATTGTGGCTGCATTGTGGCTGAATTGTGGCTGCATTGCAGTCTCCTCTGTGGTGAGAGGCCAAATGGGGAGGAGGAGAGTGGAAGGGAGACGGGAGAGAGTGGGTTTGTTCGTCCAGTCAGAGAGAATGAGGGAAAATGACACCAAGTTGTTGGAAAAGATTTGGGGCTGGAGCCCCAGAAGCCAATCTTGATGATTGAAATGATTCAAGCTTAAATTCTACTGGTTTACTTACCATCCTACAAAATTTCCTTCGGCAATGTTACCTGTTGATCCAGCAGCAACCAGCCACCTGCACCCCACATAAGTCATGCATAGGTTTTATTATGGGTTAACTTATGTGCAAAGCTTCTCTTGGACAACAGATTTATGGCAGAGGGGTCCTCCATTTGTGATTCTCACCCTGTATTTATAGCAGAAATGAGAAGGGTCTTTGACCATTCTGTTCGGGGTAAAGAGGCCGCCAACAGACTTCTCTCCCTCTGTCAGGGCTCTGGGTCAGTCGCAGAATATGTGGTGGAGTTTAGGATCCTAGCTGCTTGCAGTTTTCCAAGCCATGGTTAACGATGTCCTCCGTGACATGCTCAATAACTTCATTTTTGTATATTCGGACGATGTACTCATCTTCTCGCGGAACATGAAAGAACACATTCATGTAAGGCTAGTGCTACCACAGTGAGTTTGCTTGGTTTCATCATCCAGCATGAGGAAAGCTGAAGGCTGATTCACCAAAGGTTCAAGCTGTGGTAGAGTGGCCTACACCCACCACTCGCACAGAGGTTGCTGGTTTTTGGTCAAAAGGTATGGTTTTCATCATGTGATTTACCCTGTGGAATCCCACAAGTTGGCACCCCGCTCATTGGACCCTTCAAAGTGGATAAAATCATGAATCCCTCTGTGGTCCGGCTTAAACTCCCATCTCCCATCTTCCTTAAAGCTTCATCCAACTTCCCACGTTTCACTGCTCAAGCCGGTGACGTTCCGTCCCGTGACTGGAGACCAGAAATGATTGAGGTAAAGCACATTGGAGAGAAAAAAACAGCATGGAGCAGCAGTCACCCTGTTGACCCACTACCCGCAGGGAGAATTATCGGGGTCGGGTGCTATGTAGCCCGGGCTGCGGGCCAGGCGGGAGACCTGGGCGGGCCGATCGCCTGCGGCATAGACTAGCTCTAGGGACATGGAATGTCACCTCACTAGCGGGGAAAGAGCCGGAGCTGGTGCAGGAGGTGGAGCGGTACCAGCTCGATAAAGTTGGGCTCACCTCCACGCACAGCATGGGCTCTGGAACCAAGCTCCTGGCGAAGGGTTGGACTTTGTCCTTTTCTGGAGTTGCCCAGGGTTAGAGGCGGCGGGCGGGAGTGGGGATACTTACGAGCCCCCGGCTGAGCGCCGCTGTGTTGGAGTTTTCCCCGAGGAACGAGAGGGTCGCCTCCCTGCGCCTACGGGTTGCGGGGAGTAAGGCTCTGACTGTTGTTTGTGCTTATGCACCGAACAGCATTTCGGAGTATCCGGCCTTCTTGGAGTCGGTGGGAGGGGTCCTGGAAAGGGCGCTGCCTGCCGACTCCATAGTTCTCCTGGGAGACTTCAACGATCACGTGGGCAATGACAGAGAAACCTGGCGGGGCGTGATTGGGAGGAACGGCTTGACCGATCTGAACCCGAATGGTGTTTTGTTGTTGGACTTCTGTGCTAGCCACAGTTTGTCCATAACGAACACCATTTTCGAACATAAGGTGGCTCATAAGTGTACCTGGTAACAGAACACCTTAGGCCGGAGATCAATGATCGACTTTGTAATCGTATCATCTGATCTGCGGCCGTATGTCTTGGACACTCGGGTGAAGAGAGGAGCAGAGCTGTCAACTGATCACCACCTGGTGGTGAGTTGGATCAGATGGCGGGGGAGTTGGCTAGAAAGACCTGGCAAGCCCAAACGTGTAGTGAGGGTGAACTGGGAACGTCTGGCAGAGGATCTTGTCCGGGAGGTCTTCAACTCCCACCTCCAGAAGAACTTCTCACAAATCCCGAGGGAGGCTGGGGACATGGAATCCGAGTGGACCTTGTTCAAAGCCTCTATTGTGGACGCGGCTGCTCGGGGCTGTGGCCGGAAGGTCATCGGTGCCCGTCATGGCGGCAACCCGAGAACCCGGTGGTGGACACCGGGGGTGAGGGAAGCCGTCAAACTGAAGAAGGAGGCCTTTCGGGCCTGGCTGGCCCACGGGTCTCCTGAAGCAGCTGACGGGTACCGGCGGGCCAGAAGGGCTGCAGCGACGATGGTCGTGGAGGCTAAAACTCGGGCATGGGAGGAGTTCGGGGAGGCCATGGAGAAGGACTTTCGGTTGGCCTCAAGGAAGTTCTGGCAAACCATCCGACGGCTCAGGAAGGGAAAGCAGGGTCTACCCCAGGCTGTTCTCAGCAGGGGGGGGGGGGGGGGAACTGCTGACCCGGACTGGGGACATCGTCGGGCGGTGGAAAGAACACTTTGAGGAACTCCTAAACCCGGCCAACATGTCCCCCGGAGAGGGGGCAGCGCCGGAAGACTTTGGGGTGGTTTCACCCATATCCCTGGCAGAGGTCGCTAAGGTAGTCAAAAAGCTCCTTGGTGGCAAGGTGCCAGGGGTGGATGAGATCCGCCCTGAGATGCTGAAAGCGCTGGACATTGTTGGGCTGTCTTGGTTGACACGCCTTTTCAGTGTCGCATGGGGGTCGGGAACAGTGCCCATGGACTGGCAGACCAGGGTGGTGGTTCCCATCTTCAAGAAGGGGGACCGGAGAGTGTGCTCGAACTATCGTGGTATCACACTGCTCAGCCTCCCGGGAAAAGCTTATGCCAGGGTGCTGGAGAGGAGGCTCCGACCGCTTGTCGAACCTCGGATTCAAGACGAACAGTGCGGATTCCGTCCCGGTCGTGGAACAGTGGACCAGCTCTTTACCCTCGCAAGATTACTGGAGGGGTCCTGGGAGTTTGCCCAACCAGTTTACATGTACTTTGTAGACCTGGAGAAGGCTTTCGACCGGGTCCCTCTGGGGTTTTTGTGGGGGGTGCTGCGGGAGTATGGGGTGCCGGACCCGTTGGCACGGGCCATCCTGTCTCTGTACGCCTGCAGTAGGAGCTGTGTTCGTATCCTCGGTAGTAAGTCAGACACGTTCCCGGTGGGTGTTGCCCTCCGCCAGGGCTGCCCTTTATCACCGGTCCTGTTCATGGACAGGATATCTAGGCGCAGCCAGGGGGCGGAGAGGATCCGGTTTGGGAGTCTCGGGATCGCCTCTCTGCTGTTCGCGGATGATGTGGTCCTGTTTGCCTCCTCGGACCGTTACCTCCAGTATTCACTGGGGCGTTTTGCAGTGCGAAGCGGGCAGGGGTGAGAGTTAGCACCTCCAAAACAGAGGCCATGGTGCTCTACCGGAAACCGGCGGATTGCTCCCTCCAGGTGGGGACAAACTGCCTACCCCAAGCGAAGGAGTTCAAGTATCTCGGGGTCTTGTTCACGAGTGAGGGTAAGGTGGAGCAGGAGATCGACAGGCGGATCGGTGCGGCAGTAAAACAGGCGCTGTACCGGTCCGTCTTGGTGAAGAGGGAGCTGAGCTGGAAGGCAAAGCTCTCCATTTACTGGTCGGTCTAGGTTCCAACCCTCACCTATGGTCACGAACTCTGGGTCGTGACCGAAAGAACGAGATCTCGGATACAAGCGGCCGAAATGAGCTTCCTCCGTAGGGTGGCCGGGCTCAGCCTTAGAGATAAGGTAAGGAGCTCGGACATCAGGGGGGAGCTTGGAGTCGAGTCGCTGCTCCTTCGTGTCGAAAGGAGTCAGCTGAGGTGGTTCGGGCATCTAGTCAGGATGCCTCCTGGACGCCTCCCATTAGAGGTTTTCCGGGCACGTCCAACTGGTAGGAGGCCCTGGGGAAGACCGAGGACACGCTGGAGGGATTATATCTCCCGGCTGGCCTTGGAACGCCTCGGGATCCCCCAGAATGAGCTGGAAAGTGCTGCGGGTGAGAGGGAAGCCTGGGTCGGCCTGCTGAACCTGCTGCCACCACGACCCGACCCCGGATAAGCGGCTGATAATGGATGGATGGATGGATGTAATGTCTAAAACAAAACTTTGCAATATCATTTTTTTGAGTAAAAGTGCTGTCTGTCACTAGTTTCTAGAGAGAGACTGAGATAAAATAGGACTGAGAAATGACTTGATACAATAAATCAAGCATCATGGGATGTATGCAAATAAAAAACATTCCAACCATTTTTGTTTTCAAACAAAATATTTACTATATATTTTAGTGTTTTATATGTGTATATATATGTCTTACATATGAAAACAACTATTCACCGACTGAAAATGTGCATTTACCTGTTTTATTTATCACAGTGTGGTGTTAACCTGTATACTACTTGCCTGAAGTGCCTTGCCGGTTTGAAGTTTAGGTTGATTTAATAAGCCCTCCTGTTTAAAAAACATTTTATCCCTCCTGATTTTTTAAATGTATTTTATTTGTATTTTCCACTCCTCTGATTTCATTTGCAGATATGCCTGCGATTGAGAGAAGCCCGGGTTTTGAAAATGAAAAACCTGAACCAAAAGACATTTGACCCCGTTACACATGGCTTTTCCTGGATCATGAGATGAGCGGATTGCAGATGTAGAAGACATCTTCGAGGGGGTAGAACCTTTTTTAAATCCCCAGATAACACTGGCTCATCTTCAAAGCAAGCGTCAAGTCACATGGTGTTACTCGTCCTACACAACATCACAGAGCATGTGACAGCATCATGACCAGTCCTAATGAAGGTTTGTTAGCCAGCATGTGATGCAACTAGGCGCAATGTGTCATCTTTGTACGCTTGAATCCTCTTCCAATAGAGTCTTCCAATCACCTGCTGTATCCTGTGTTAAGAGTGTACTTTGTAAACAGCTGATTGGACTTCCCATGGCATGACTTGGCCAAAGCACAATGGATCAGCAGATCACGTTGACCACTCGGCCAACTCGTACAATGCACATGGGTTTTAAACCGTGACGGATAACACTATGAGGTTGAGTTTATTTATTGAGTTATTGAGGTATGCATGCCCTCCTCGGGACCAGATCAGTTCATTTATATTTACCTTAGCGACCTCTGCCAGGGATATGGGTGAATCCACCCCAAAGTCTTCCGGCGCTGCCCCCTCTTCGGGGGACATGTTGGCCGGGTTTAGGAGTTCCTCAAAGTGCTCTTTCCACCGCCCGACGATGTCCCCAGTCCGGGTCAGCAGTTCCCCCCCCCCCCCCCTGCTGAGAACAGCCTGGGGTAGACCCTGCTTTCCTTTCCTGAGCCGTCGGATGGTTTGCCAGAACTTCCTTGAGGCCAACCGAAAGTCCTTCTCCATGGCCTCCCCGAACTCCTCCCATGCCCGAGTTTTAGCCTCCGCGACCATCGTCGCTGCAGCTCTTCTGGCCCGCCGGTACCCGTCAGCTGCTTCAGGAGACCCCTGGGCCAGCCAGGCCCGAAAGGCCTCCTTCTTCAGTTTGACGGCTTCCCTCACCCCCGGTGTCCACCACCGGGTTCTAGGGTTGCCGCCACGACAGGCACCGAAGACCTTCCGGCCACAGCCCAGAGCAGCCGCGTCCACAATAGAGGCTTTGAACAAGGTCCACTCGGATTCCATGTCCCCAGCCTCCCTCGGGATTTGTGAGAAGTTCTTCCGGAGGTGGGAGTTGAAGACCTCCCGGACAGGATCCTCTGCCAGACGTTCCCAGTTCACCCTCACCACACCTTTGGGCTTGCCAGGTCTCTCTAGCCGAGTCCCCAGTTGACAGCTCTGCTCCTCTCTTCACCCGAGTGTCCAAGACATACGGCCGCAGATCAGATGATACGATTACAAAGTCAATCATTGATCTCCGGCCTAAGGTGTTCTGGTACCAGGTACACTTATGAGCCACCTTATGTTCGAACATGGTGTTCGTTATGGACAAACTGTGGCTAGCACAGAAGTCCAACAACAAAACACCATTCGGGTTCAGATTGGGCAAGCCGTTCCTCCCAATCACGCCCCGCCAGGTTTCTCTGTCATTGCCCACGTGAGCGTTGAAGTCTCCCAGGAGAACTATGGAGTCGGCAGGCGGCGCCCTTTCCAGGACCCCTCCCACCGACTCCAAGAAGGCCGGATACTCCGAAATGCTGTTCGGTGCATAAGCACAAACAACAGTCAGAGCCTTACTCCCCGCAACCCGTAGGCGCAGGGAGGCGACCCTCTCGTTCCTCGGGGAAAACTCCAACACAGCGGCGCTCAGCCGGGGGCTCGTAAGTATCCCCACTCCCGCCCGGCGCCTCTCACCCTGGGCAACTCCAGAAAAGGACAAAGTCCAACCCTTCTCCAGGAGCTTGGTTCCAGAGCCCATGCTGTGCGTGGAGGTGAGCCCAACTATATCTAGCTGGTACCGCTCCACCTCCTGCACCAGCTCCGGCTCTTTCCCCGCTAGTGAGGTTACGTTCCACGTCCCTAGAGCTAGTCTATGCTGCCGGCGATCGGCCCGCCCAGGTCTCCCGCCTGGCCCGCCGCCCGGTCTACATAGCACCCGACCCCGATAATTCTCCCTGCGGGTGGTGGGTCCACAGGGTGACTGCTGCTCCATGCTGTTCTTTCGGGCAGACGCTCGCCGACGAGCTCCCCTCCTGGGTCTGGCTCCGGGAGGGTGCCCCGGTTTCCCTTGTCCGGGCAAGGTGGCTACAATCCGTGGGCTGCTTATCATCAGGGTTTGTTGAACCGCTCTTAGTCTGGGCTCTCCCCCAAGACCCGTTTGCCTTGGGAGACCCTACCAGGGGCTGACGCCCCGGACAACATAGCTCCCAGGATCACTGAGCCACTCAAACTCCTCCACCACGTTAAGGTGGCGATTCATAGGAGGAGTCCCATTCAGAATAACGTAATGCACTGCAATTAACTGAAGCATGACAGTATAATAAATTCACTTTAGGTTCAAAGTGAAATGAGTGGCTTCCAACCTGTTCTCACTCCCAACTTGTCAACAACCTCTGCTTGGATTGGATATGATCCACCCAAGAAGTATGAAGAAAAAAAACATGTCCGTGGCTCTTTGCAGAAGGATTAATGTTGGGAAAGATGTGTTCAATATTCAGTTTCAGTCATTTTCCTGTGATCTATTAAGCCTGCTGTGACCTAAACTCCTCATTCATTTATTTGATGGTCTGTTCTTTCCACTCCATTTTTCTGATTACAGCAGTTCATGGCAAAACTGTCGTCATTGTAATTTGTGATTTTAGTATGCGGATATTCAATTACTAATTTATTTCATTTTATTTAAATATGAGAAATCACCGTTGGAAGAACCTTCTATCTGGGACTGATTTGAAGTGGAGACTTGTTGTTAACTATAATTGGATGGTTCCTCTCACAAGTATATATTATTACGTCTTTACTTCATAGTAACTCAAGCTGCACTGTAAAGCACGTAACTGGTCCCCAAATGTCACACACAGTGATGGAACATGTGGATTTATCAGCAGCAATGAGGGAGGAGTCCTCAGGTTTAGCTTCATTAATATTTAAAGGGAGACAGACAACTGACTGACCACAAAGAACAGAGGGCAGTCTAGTTCGGCATATCATTTACTGTGCTCGCCAAATATATGGTTTTGAACGTGTGTGTGTGTGTGTGTGTGTGTGTGTGCGTGTGTGCACGTGCGTGCGTGTTATTGGAAAGAGGAGATTCCTCTGAGTGGATATCATTTCCCCACCACTAGACCTCAGCTATGTGTCTGAGCCTTGATTCTAGATCACTTGCAACAGTCCAGTCATTTGGTAGTTTCTAACGTTTCATTGAGTCTTCAGCTGCATCGTTTTACACTGTAACAGACACAGTGGACTCCCTTTAGTACACACACACACACACACACACACACACACACAGTTACAAGTGGCTGAATGGTGCTAAGTGGTACAATGCTAATACAACATTTTCTAAATTAATGTTTAAGCATTTGGGTTTAGTGCTTGAGGGTGGAATAAGGTTATAGATCTAGTGAAAGTCAGTTACTGAAGGACTGAACTCAAGGGTATTAGGGTTAAAATAAGGTTTAGGTTCAACAAATCAAAATATAAAAAAAAAGTTTGTATGGTAACAATAAAGGTGTTTGTCGTGTAAACACGTAGGTGGGATTAGTTAAGTACGTACGTCATGTACAACTAAAGTGAAATCAGTCAACGTTGAAGTTTTGGCTTCAGGTGAAAGACGAACGGTGGTCTCCTTCCTTCCTTCCTTCCTTCCTTCCTTCCTTCCTTCCTTCCTGGCTCAAGATTACGTGTGTGCTTTTCTTTGACCAACACACTATTCTCCTCTGATGTCCCACTAAAGTACGATGAAAAGATATTTGAGATATTAGATAGCTTAGACTTATAATTTTTGGTCATTTTCAGGAACAATGTTCTGATCATAAATATGCAATGCAGCTTTATAACTTAAAACAAATATGGTCCATATTTATGCTGAAGGTCTGGGAGTCAGAAAGTCTAATTATAATAAGTTATGTGGAACACCTTCAAAAGAGGGATGGGTGATTAAAAAGTCCAATCAATCTTACAGGCATGTTATAATAAAGTTACAACAAGATTTTGTCAGCTGCATCTTCCTCCAACATTTTGATTCAAAGCAAAGGAATTAAAAACAAGATATTTTACAATAATGAATTGTACATTATGTTTGTAAAATGCAGCATTAACTTACAGCATTATTTGTTAGTCTTCATGGTAACACAATATGCCCCCTATTCATCATTCTTAAACACCTATTACATTGTTTTGAACAAACTGTATTATAAGGAGATAGTCGTGTTATTCAGTAGCATATTAGAAAATAGATGGTAATGTAGAAATGTGACAAGCTGCTGCGCATCATTGGACGGACATTGTTCGTGAAGTGTAATAAATAAAATCACCGGGGTTCAGACAACTATTATAATTTATTAACGTATCAAACATACATTTATAACGCTCTCCTCAAAGCCACCAGACTTCAGTCAGACTCATTTATGTTATTTCATTCCACTCTCTCAATCAATTATGTCTTTGTGTCTCCATCTCACCCTCCTCCCACTTTGTGGTCATTAACTCCATTTACCACATTTATCTTCTCATCTCCGTCTCTTTATTCTCAACATCTATGAGCTGGTTTAAGGCTGGTGTGTGTGTCTGTGTGTGTGTGTGTGCGTGTGTGTCTGTGTGTGTCTGTGTGTATGCTTCTTGTCAGTGTTTTTAATCTCTACCATTCTCTCTCTTTCATCAGATGATCCCATGGGAGTCTCTTTGCATCAATGACACACAATCTGCCGTCAATATGGACCACTTCTTCTGCACACACACACACACACACACACACACACACACACACACACACTGTGTATATGTGATACAGATCAGACTAAATAAGATGCCAAAGAAGTACAAGTTGTAGTCGTCCTGCTCCAAAACAGAGTAGAGTAAAAAATAGGGATTTTTTACGTAATGCTGAAGATGTTATGTGCAGCTGCAGGTAACCGGACCCAAACGCCATCAACACTCAAAAAAGCAACTTTATTGCTCCACAGGATTCAACAGGATTAAAAAACAAACAAAACAGGCTCACACACAAGATCTTCAACGATCTACACAAGACGAACCGACCAAGGGGAATGACATGAACAGGACTTAAATACAGAGGGCTGGTGCAGGTGATTGGACACAGGAGGAAACCATCAGGGACAGAGCAGACAATCACAGGGACAGGAAGTACAGAGAAACAGAGGACACGAGAGACAAGGACTTCAAAATAAAACAGGAAACACGACACACGACACAACACTACAGATCCTGACAGAAGATTGCACCGGACAACCTGAAATAAGTACACATAGAAAGCAAAAATATCAGAAATGTCATCATACAGCTTCCTCCTCACGCCTCACTTCTCAGTTCCAAACTCACTCATGGAATTAAATCAAGCAGATTTTTAAAGACTTGGTTCACATTCTTGGTTCTATTCTATTCACTATTTGACATCAAACACACCAGAAAACAAATAGAATACAAAAAGGAAAAACGGTTTTCAAAGGGAAATGAGAAAAAAAAAATGCATATTTTGGTGGGAAAAGGGTAACAGGACACTCATCTACCAAAAGGTGCTTTTAAAAATGGGCACTACCTATTTTCACATTTATCTCTTGCCGAGATGCCGGTTGGTTGAGAGTCCGTTTCAATCATGAGCCTGTAATTTGTTTCAGCATGTCTCATCTCTCGACTCAAGCAGGGTTCCCTCTGGGATGCTGGTGGATCAACGTCTAATGTAATTACTGGCTTCCCCGCGACAAGTCGGAGCGGCGCTCTGTCATCCATTACAACTAATCCAACGATGTCATCAGTCCGTCCAGACGGCAGATTACATTTAGAGGGTCGACTGGAAGCAGAAGTGTTGAGTTTGGATCCTGTGCGATCAAACGAGAAGAAGATCTGTCACAAAGGACTGAAATATATGAAATATTGACAATCTTGATGCACGAGCAAGAATGTGTTGTTATGATCGTGCATAGAGCATACAGTACTCACAGATTAAAAAAAATAAGGAGCCAGTTGGTATGGCTCGCGGCATCATGACCGACATTGGCATTTGAAATCTGTAAAAAAACAACTTTGGTGGACAGAATGTCTGCCATTTCTAATGCAAGACTGTGGACATCTGTCACGACCCGGCTCAGGGGCCGCGACACAACGTACTGGAGACGCAGCGTTTCAACCAAAAAGGGTTTTTATTAATTAACTCAGGTGGCTGTCGAAAAACGCAGCCAAGAACACAGATAACATATAAACGCTGTCAGCTGACAGGACGCACACCGCCGCAGCTACAGGGAGAGAGAGAGCCGTCACGGGGCGGAGCTTCATGCCTGGGCCCAGGTGCTGCTCATCAGGGAGACCCTGCAGGAGACAGAGAGACAGGCAGAAGACACAGACAGACAGATTAGGGAATCGTCACAACATCCTTTATTACTACTTCTAATCCCCTCAACATATGACAGGTTCGATGAGAGTGGCCAGGCCTTTTTATGCATTTAACTAATTTTTAAATGCTTCTTAAAATGAATAATTTGACATTTTGGGAAAATTACTATTCACTTATACACTTTCTTACTCAGAAGCAGATGAGAAGACGGACGCCACTCTCACACCTGTGATCTAATATGAAGCTGGGAGATGATTAGCCTAGCTTAACATAACAGCTGGAAACAGCTAGCCTCGCTGTGTCACCTACCAGCAGCTCAGAAGCTCGCTTATTAACATCTGGAGGATCTAACAGGTAGTCTGCCAAACCTGCAGTTCCTCAAATGGCCACTTGAGCATGGCTCCAATCAAGTTAGCTTTTGATGGTACCTGGCCTTGCTGGACCCTGCTGCTCTCCAGCGCCACCCTCGGACAAATATGGTCACTTCTGGCTTATCTCGGATACATTCTGAGTGCTCACAACTGAGATATACGATCTCACCGTAAATGACACACACTCACGTTCAAACTAATCTGCTTCTCCATTATTAACACGCAAAGTTGACGAGCTTCGGACGAAAGAATAAAATTCCGAACGTCTCGATTTCGAAGCGGCGAGACTGCACTTGAAAACCACGCTGAGTATGACTTCATAAGTGTCACTGGGGTTGGGCAGTATTACATTTACATGACTCACTTTGCCCCTTGGCAATAGGCCTTACCGTAGGCAGAAGGGCTTTCAGACTACTAAATAATTCACTCATTGCAAGATTTCATATCGCAAGCTCCAGTTTCATATTTTGTTTTGTTAAAAACCTGATATAGGTGATATTGGGCCTCCGAGGGGCCGCCTCCCCCTTCTCTGCTGTCCTTCTTTCTCCCAGTTCTGCCTTCACTCTTTTCCTGCAGACTCGTTGGCCACGGTAACCTGGCGCCTTGAGTAGTACGGCATGTTGTTTTGCAGATTGTGTGTCCGTCTCCCGACCCACCACCCACACTAAATGACCCCCCCCCACACCCCAAAGCATCTTCTCATATGCTGCGAGACACTTCTGACCTTTTGGACACTTCCTCCGCATGCATAAGCGCTTCCTCCAGATCACTGTCAAATGTTCAGACACTTTCTTTTAATGATGCCGCAATTAAGGGCCTTGTGTCCAAATGCGGAGGAAATTGTCGGCGTACGCAGAAGTGTTGTGGTCAATTTTCATCGATGAGCTGTCAAACGCCACGGGGCGGCGTCTTGCATAGAGCGATGTGATTAGGGCTGCAACTAGCCAACATTTTAAATGGCGATGCATCTATTGACTGTTTTACTCATAACATGAGTAACATCGCCCGAGAGAGAAACAATGAAAACAGAAAGCGGTAAGTCTTCACATTACCAGCAGATGATTGGGTATTTCTACTTGATAAATGAGTTAATCAAACTGTCGTCAAGTAGTTTTCGTCTGACTGGCTTGCTAACGATCATTTGACCGGTGGAATTACTTTTGAGAAACTGGTTTAAACAGAATTAAACAGAATTCAGGAAGTCTTGCTGAATACTGTGCGTGCAAAAAAAAGACCAACACTGTTTCACAATATCATCCGTGTGGATTCCATCTCGGAACCCGCCTCTGGATACATTGATGGTTTCATTGAACCGTCCGTCTCTGCTTTGTCATCCTGTGACACAAGACGCCACTTGTTGACCAGGATTGATGAGGTTAAAAACATCTGTGATGTCGAACGTTTTTGCATTCGGTCGGCAAGTTTCTTTGTCGTGTATTACGTCGTTCCCCATACTATTTATTTTGTGTTCTCTTTTTACTTTTAACTGAGCCTTTAGAAAAAGTACTTAGAACATATTAAATGTATGTAAAGGCAGGTATGACAATATTGTTACTATATCCTTCCTCTTGTGTTAGGGTCGGCACCGACCCGTTTTAGGTTTTAAATGCATAAAAGAACCACATACATTTTGTTTATCACATCAAGGCTTTATGACTTTGTCAGGAACCTCCATTTCAACAAAATAAAACCCAACTTTTTTTTCCACAAAATTATAAAATTCTCTGGTTGAAATTATGTCCCTTGTGTTGTTAGGGTCGGTTTCGACCCGATTACAAAAAAAAGATTATAAAGCAATAAATAGAGCCAAAGCTAAAATCATAAGTGCACTGTCAGCCAACACACTGACAGCCAGCTCCTCTCCCATCATGTGAGCTTTAGGAGATTCTCATTTTGCCTTGTTATCCAGTAAACCTGCACACAAACAAAACAGACAAAGACGGGCATGTCCCCAGAGATGGGAGGTCCATTCAGTCCATTCTGGATCATATCTTTGCTGAAAATGAGGGAGAGGACATAGAGCAGCATAGTGATATGGATGAGCAGGTTTCTGAGGAGAAAGACAATGTGGAGTAACATCCAGAAGACACAGACACGTCTGATGAGTCTGAGGAGGCCACCAGTGGTGATGCTGCTCCCGCTGAAAGATTCAAGTCCAGATGGTCCAAAGATCTGTTGGATCCAGTACCTCATGATGTACATGTCAGGGCAGCTGCTGCAAATGTCATCAACATGACCCCTGGAATCATACGGTTTGCTCAGTGACATCAAGACATGTGTTGAGCCATTTATGCCATTATCACTAAAAAGAGTCATCATTGCTATGACAAACCGTGAAGGAAAAAAAGTCCACGGTACATGTGGAAAGACATTGATGAGGAATACCTGGGTGCTTATATTGGTGTGCTTCTTATAGCTGGAGTGTACAGATCCTGCAATGAGGCCACTGATAGTCTCTGGGACGCATCGACAGGCATCAACGCCGTCCACGCCATCAGCGCCATTAGTTTTGGAACTAGCAATTGATTTGGTTGATTTGCTTGACTGGTTGTTGTTTGTTTGACCTTGCAAATCCATATTTTGTGTTATTACTTGTTCTGCTTTTCATTTTGTGTTTGTATTACAGTTATATTGCTGAAAAAGAAAAAGTAAATATATATGGGTCGAAATTGACCCATAACACCATAGATGTTACTATAGTCAATAATATAATGGTAAAAATAAATACAACAAATGTATCTAAGACCTCAATAATAGTCAGGTAACACAACAACCTTTTATTTATATACATGATTCTCTTGAGGTTCATTTTACCATTTTTTAAATTTAAGATATGGGTCAAAACCGACCAACATAAGGGATGGTAGCAGAAAGCTAAAACAAGAGGAAGGATATGCATTGTATTTTTTGTTTTTATATCTAATCATGGATTTTTAAACTGGAAGAAAATGAATGGACCTAGGCGTTTAATAAACTTGTGAAATGAGAAAAGAAAGTTCACGAAAATGATTATCCTAAAATCTGGCGTGGGGGGTTAATGGGTCTGAGAAGAGCAGGGTTTCAGGAAATATCAGTGGCTTAAACAACACATGTTAATGATGTTGTAAACAGGGGACACATTTCTTTATCCAATGCCCACAGAAGTGGCTTGTAAGTATCAGGCATTGCAACCAGTGCATTGTGGGCTACGTGATTTCCGTGCGTTCTCTTACTCTCACACATTTGCAAACACGCACACACACACCCTGAAACAGTAGCTCTGTCGGTGAATGGGCCTGTGGGATCGGACAGTTAAACGACCAATTAACTGAGCAGATCAATAAAACTCCCCCCTGAGCAACCTAATTAACTGCTACTGTAACGGGAGAGCTGCATGTTTACCGCGCAGTTAAGTGGACAGCTGGGATGTGTTTCGAGAGAAGATACACGGGTTGCAGAGTTCTGGGTATCTGGGCCTACGTTCCACGAGCACCAAGCTTCTGCAAAGATATTGAAACTGCTTTTAGCCGTGTTCTTGACACTGCATCTTAGGGTCTGTTGAAAAGTCACTATGCATACATGTTCACTATTCTCCCACAATGCAATGCTGAAAGTGATTCCCACAGAGGCAAAACCTTCAAGCTAATTGTACTAAAACAGCTTTTTTAACACGGCAGAAAAGATAATTGCATCTATAATATCGGTCAGATACATGTTGATGTCCTGTTGGTGTGAAATGGTTACACATATGTAGATATCATTAGCCATGCTAGCTGTGCGGCTGCTTGGATGGCGATGGCACATTAGTCCAGATTGACAAGTCTCCACAACATGGATTGCAATGAAAATTCAGTACAGATGAATAAATGAATCTCTCTGACTTTGGTGATCCCCTTAATTTTTCTCTGGCGTCACCACCAGGTCAAATGTTTGTACTTATCCTGTGACATTTTTCTAAATCTACTGGATAAATTGGCAAACAAAACGGGACAGCTATCCATGAAACAAGATTAATCCCAACAACGTTATTCAATATTTACTTGTACTTTCTTTACATAATGCGTATTACATCCCCCATCATACTTTGTACAATTGGGACACCGTTATTGCACAAATACTACTTTCATCTCCAAAACTGCCTGCACTACAGGATATTATTAACACTACACATTCAACAAAGAAGAGCAAAGCTCTTACGTGTATTGTACATAAAGATAAAGACAAGCGCCGGTTGGCGCACATTTCCTGCCATTGAAATACTTCATGCCGCAAATGGATCCAATGGCGCGGCCCACAAACCAACCAAGTCTGTGTAAATAATTCAATTTTCAATTCAGTTTATTTTGTATAGCCCAATATCACAAATTACAAATTTGCCTCAGAGGGCTTTACAATCTGTACACATACGACATCCCTGACCTTTGACCTCACATCGAATCAGGAAAAACTCCCCAAAATAACCATTGACAGGGAAAAAAGGGAAGAAACCTTCAGGAGAGCAACAGAGGAGGATCCCTCTCCCCGGATGGACAGAAGAATAGATGTCATGTGACCAGAATGAACAGAGTTACAGAGATACATAAACACATTACATGAATATGACAATGTATGAATGGAACTCCAATCCATGAAACAGAAGGAGGTAGAGAGGAGGGTGGGCGGGGCATCAGCAGGGCCAATGGGAGGCCGGCTCACCAGGCATCAGACACCTCCAGGTCCAATGGACCCTATGAGACGTGAAGTCACAAAGACTCCGGGGAGGAAGCAGAGTTAATAAGGTGTAATGGAGAGATGTAAATTCATCCATAAGGAGAGAGAGAAGAGGAGATAGGTGCTCAGTGTATCCTAAAACATCCCCCAGCAGCCTATAAGCCTATAGCAGCATATCAAGGGGCTGGACCAGGGCAAACCTGATTCAGCCCTAACTATAAGCACTATTAAAGAGGAAAGTCTTAAGTCTATTCTTGAATGAGGTGACTGTGTCTGCCTCCCGGACTGAAAGTGGAAGCTGGTTCCATAAAAGAGGAGCTTGATAACTGAAGGCTCTTGCTCCCATCCTACTTTTTAGGACTCTAGGAACCACAAGTAGCCCCACATTTAGTGAGCGCAGCTCTCTAGTGGAGCAATATGGTACTACAAGCTCTTTAAGATATGATGGTGCATCACCAATCAAGGCTTTGTAGGTGAGGAGAAGAATTTTAAATGTGATTCTTGATTTTACAGGGAGCCAGTGCAGAGCAGCTAATACAGGAGTCATGTGATCTCTTTTCTTAGTTTTTGTGAGTACACGGCTGCAGCATTCTGGATCAACTGGAGGGATTTAAGAGACTTATTAGAGCAGCCTGATAATAAGGAGTTGCAGTAATCTAGTCTGGAAGTAACAAACGCGTGAACCAGCTTTTCTGCATCTTTTTGAGACAAGATGTGCCTGATTTTTGAAATGTTACGTAGATGAAAAAATGCAGTCCTTGAGATTTGCTTAACGTGGGAGTTAAAGGACAAGTCTCGGTCAAAGATAACTAGAGATTCTTTACAGTGGTGTTGGATGCCAGGGAAATGCCATCTACAGAAACCACATCACCAGATAATTGATCTCTGAGGTGTTCAGGGCCCAGTAAAATAACTTCAGTTTTGTCTGAACATCAGGAAGTTGCAGGTCATCCATGTTTTTATGTCCTTAAGACATTCTTGAAGTTTAGCGAGCTGGTTGGTCTCCGCTGGTTTGATCGATAGATATAATTGAGTATCATCTGCATAACAATGAAAGTTTATAGACTGTTTCCTGATAATATTGCCCAAAGGAAGCATATATAAGGTAAATAAAATTGGTCCAAGCACAGAACCTTGTGGAACTCCATGATTAACGTTGGTGGTCATTGAGGCTTCATCGTTTACAAATACAAATTGAGATCGATCTGATAAATAGGATTTAAACCAACTTAGTGCGGTACCTGAAATGCCAATCGAGTGATCCAGTCTCTGTAATAGGATGTCATGATCAATGGTGTCGAACGCAGCACTAAGGTCTAATAATACCAGTACAGAGATGAGTCCTTTATCAGCACTAAGGTCTAACAAGACCAGTACGGAGATGAGTCCTTTATCTGATGCCTTACCAGGTCATTTGTAATTTTCACCAGTGCTGTCTCTGTGATGTGGTGTTTTCTAAATCCTGACTGAAACTCCTCAAATAAACTATTCTGATGTAGGAAATCACACAACTGTATTGCGACTACTTTCTCAAGGATCTTAGAGAGGAAGGGAAGGTTAGAGATTGGTCTGTAGTTAGCCAACACCTCTGGATTAAGAGTGGTCTTCTTCAGGAGAGGTTTAATTACAGCTACTTTGAAGGAATGTGGTACATGGCCTGTTAGCAAAGACACATTAACAATATCCAGCAGAGAGGTGCCAATTAAAGGCAATACGTCTTTAAGCAGCCTCGTTGGGATGGGGTCTAAGAGACAGGTAGACGGTTTAGAAGTAGAACCTGTTGAGGACAATTAGATCTAGGTTAATGTGAGAAAATAGATGATTTTAAAGTGTACCGTCGCCAGTGGTTTACGAATACAGACTATAGGCCCTTTTCACAGCAGCTATTTTGATTTGTAATAGCTGAATAAATGTAATTGATCAAATGAATTATTATGCACACTATTTTGAGTGTCACATACATTCCAATGAGCCGGTATGCACAATACTGGGGGCCCTGGTCAACCTGAATGGAACAGGGCCATAATTAATGTTATTAATTACACCTGTGTTTAAGCAGCAATGGCATTGGCCTTTTGGGACAGTCTGTCATGCTCAACGCGTCAAGCTCTTAATAAGAGTACCTTTAAAAAGAAAAGGTTACTTATATCGGACCAGTTCCCCAATAAGACAGCAACAAAAGAGAAAGGGGCTACCGGAGAGCTAGGATTCCCCTTCTGTCCTATCAGCCATGGCTTCCATCATGATTTTCCTACATCTCTCACTCCATCTGTGGCGTAGCTGGAAATATATGAAGGTCAGCACTGGAGCTGATTGGTCTCCTTAGAATTGATTGAACCAATCAGGGAACAGATTGGCAGGGTTGGAGGGTCAGTGGCGGTATCAGATGGGTTTTTCTGCTGTCTGACAATCTGTCTTTCTCTCTTTCTCTATTGTCCCCCTGCTTCTCCCACTCCGTCATTTATGTTGTCTCTATTTGCCAATGTCACTGTGAAATGTGCTCGGCTCTCTTCCCGTCCTACACCCTCCACACTCTGATGACCTGTGTTTCAAAGGCTTTAGTCTTTCATCAACAGGCACACAGCATCTAATCTTCAGCATCCTCTCTCTATTGGTTTTATGATTATAGGGTTCACGACTGCAGCCCTTTCTACTGCTGCATTCTCCGTCTTCTCCAAAAACCATGCTGGATCACTGTGGTCACTCAGAGATTTATTGGGGATATACTGAATTGTTTTACAGGCACATTTGCTGTCTCAATTATTTTTGTCTGACCAGGTGGTGATGTGATATTGGCCGCTGGTCCGCCTTTCTCTTTCTTCAGCACTTTGCTCCAGAACCAGACTCCGAGCCAGAATGCTATGAAATGTGATGCGTCCCAAGAGGAATCCTAATGGTTTTGGTGATCCGCTGATCTTACTTACTTGCGTAGTGCCACCGTAATTTATACTGACACTCATTAAATCCTTAATTCGATAAATTACCGTGGACTCTGAAGCATACCGCAGAATGCTTCTTACCCATAAATGGATCCATTGTCAAAACACTTTTGTAGTGTGAGGTGTAGAAATCCCTGTTAGTGGCCTCCATTAGTCCTTTAGCTATGCAGAGTGGAATTAGTAACTTCTCTTTTAAAAGTTAACAAAATTTAATTCAAAATCACATTAACATTTATATCAACACAACTAATTACATTATAGCCACAGTTGACACATTTTAAGGTATCATACAAAATAATTTAGTGCACAGTCTTTTACAGACTATCAATCATTGTGCCCATATCTAGAAATAAATGACTATTGGTAATTTATACGTCACAGCAAACAGTCTTCAATTGAATGTGAGGTGTGATTGGACCACTACCGTCGTATGAACATTATCAGTGTGGGACTGAATCATACTTTGCATTCACAAGATATGTATCAAATTAAGTACTATTAGTATCACTTAAGGGGTACTAGTTTAAAATTTTTTAACCAATATCAATCCATGCCATACAACACAACCTTCACTTTGTCAGAATAATGGGTTAAAAAAACACTTGAATTAAATGATCAAATTACAGTTACAGACACAGGTGGAATAGACTGGAAGTGATTTATAAACAGTCCTCCAGTCTTATATAGAATTAGAGTAACAAAGTTAAGTATTCAAAGTTAACATCATTATACAGTAGTACAGCCTTACACAATGAAATGTACATAAGCGAGAGAACAGATATTTAAAATATTGAAATTAGAATGTAATATATACACAAAAAAGGTCCTTTAAGTAGAACGAAATGCATAAAAGTAGCACCAAAGAAAGAAAAAAAATTCCAAAGGATATATACAGTTACGGGTCACATTTAATACATACATGTGTGTTTTTTTTGTTGTTTTTTTTGTTTGTTTTTTTTTTTTTTTTTTTTTTTTTTTTTTTTTTTTTGGCTGCACGGTGGTGTAGTGGCTAGCACTGTCGCCTCACAGCAAGAGGGCCGCGGGTTCGATTCCCGGACGGAGCGGTCCTTCTGTGTGGAGTTTGCATGTTCTCCCCGTGGCAGCGTGGGTTCTCTCCGGGCTCTCCGGCTTCCTCCCACAGTCCAAAGACATGCTGCAGGTTAATTGATCTCTAAATGTCCCATAGGTGTGAATGTGAGAGTGAATGGTTGTATGTCCCTACATGTGCCCTCGATGGACTGGCGGCCTGTCCAGGGTGTCCCCTGCCTTCGCCCTATGTCAGCTGGGATAGGCTCCAGCGCCCCCGCGACCCTAATGAGGATAAGCGGTATTGAAAATGGATGGATGGATGGATGTGTGTTTTACATTGTAGTGTAGTTCGAAAATGTGTATGAAATGCTATGATGGTCGTGCAAAAAGTTATATGGTATTTATAACCGGCATAACAAAAAGTTGTATATATAATTCATGACAATTTATTAGAGCGGACGATAAATCTCTGAGCCTGATTAAAGAAGCTGCTCTAAATTCTGTTACTTCTGCATCTCGCCAGGCCGGTTGAACAGGCTGTAACTGGGCTGGGGTGTCTTTTAATATCCTTTGGGCTCTGCGCGGGAACCTCTTGTCACCGATACCACTGACGCTCGGTAGATGGGTACCAATTATGTTCCCAGCGTATAAATCACCTACACCTACAAACCAAGCCAGAAAGCTAGGTGTAGTCTTCAGACCTTAACCTGAACAGCCATATCAAGAAAATGACAAAATCAGCCTACTATCACCTGACGACGATATCAAGGGGGGGGGGCGGGGCGGAATGATCTCTAATCAGTCTCAGCTAGGGCTGAGGGTTAATCAGCCGCAGCTGGGGTTAATCTGTCTGTCTCTCCCCAATAAAGAGCAGGAGGGACTGAGAGGCAAGAGGGAGAAGTGAGGAGCCTCTCAGTCCCTTCTGCCTCTGTTAAAGTCTGCGACTCACCGTTACAGTCTACTTCCTGGTCCAAGAGTCAGAACTAAACATGGAGAAGCAGCGTTCAGGTCTTCTGCTCCACATATCTGGAACAAGGTCCCTGAAAGATGCAGGTCTGCTGAGACCCTCAGCTCCTTTAAATCCAGATTGAAGACTTTTCTGTTTGCTGTTTGCCTTTAATTGAACAGATTTCAAGGATCTCAATCAATTTCTGTATCTCACTACTGCATTTCATTTCTTTACTGCAACTTTTATTCTATTTCTTGCTTTTTGACTGTTTTACATGTTTGAATGAATGTTCTTAATTGTTTTTAAATCTTGTTTTCTTTTGCATTATGTTTTGATGCTTTTAATGGTTTTATTTGAAGCACTTTGAATTCCTTTGTTGTTGAAATGTGCTACACAAATAGACTTGCCTTACTGCGGAAGCCTCCTGTCCAGGACCGTTGACATCCAAGGTCAGTCTGAAGTTTCCAGTCAAGATTCCTTCTATTGCTCCCCTGTAAAAGTTTTCATCTCGTTGGCTTTGCTGAAGCAGTGGGTTGTTCTCGGAGCACCACTCGACAAGATTGTGGATTTCCTTCCGATATAAATCCCCAGCGTTGTTTGTAACCCGGCCCATTGATGCCATTGAGGCGTCATCCCAACACTTCACAACAGAGTTCTCTCCATGTTGGGATTTGCAGTCATGAGTGTACAACATCAATCCATCAATGTATTACAGAGTTCTAAAACGTGATTTGAAATATGCTTAAGACTCTCAAACAGCACGTCTCGCTGTGCCAGGAACTATAACCGTTTCATCACAACACAGGGATTATGTGCTGTATCCACTTTATATTGGATTTATAATTACAGGGTTTAGGAGTGGTTGGGGATATGCCATTTTAGTTCTGGAGCTCATGAGCAATTACTTTTAAATATGGACATGGGACTTAAAACCAGGTTTCACAGCGCAGCACCTGTGGCCCAATGTTTAACCCAATCTAAAGAGAATACACAAGACTCTTAATACAGCCAGGGTGCCCTGGAAGTATGAATCAAAGACAACGCCTTTTATGAAGCTCAGTTCGTTGTAAAATATATATATATATATATATATATTGAAAATGTTACTTATCTGACAATACATATGAGCATAATACTGAGAACTGTCGAAGGAAAATGTTTTATATCTAAAAGGTTTTATATAGTCATATACTGCACAAATAGCCATCTGTCCCGGACAGGAACCGAGTTTATAAAAAGCATATTCCAGGACATGTTGAAATGTCTGTTCATGTGAACAGGGAGCGGCCACAGAATACACAGTGCATAGTCAGCCAGAGATGGTAAGTTTAATAAAGGGATTCAACGGGTGGAAGGACACAGAACGCAGAGAGTCGCAGTGACCGTGCGCTGGTCCAGAATGAACCTGGGGAAAGAGAGCTGTAGAGGCCAGGGATCGAAGACCGGGCGGCTAAACTGGGAAGATAACCGGCTTGGGCTGATGTACGTGATGGACGAGAAATAGGAGATACAGGGAGGGACTAAGGGGTACAGTGGGCTGAACATGAGTTACATGTTACGTTATGATTACTATGTTTTTATATTTGTTCGAGGGTTGTGTACCGGAACCCCTTTATTTATTTATTTGTAATCTGTGTGTTACAAATAAATCTCCATGAATTGAACTCTGATCCAACCTCTCTCGTGGTCTGTGGGAGAGAGCCACTGAGTTTACACACCATCAGGTTTTAAAAAGAAGAATCAGCATCGATCCAGAAGAAAATCAGAAATAAAAAGAGTACCTCAACTGAATCCTAAATTTCATAATGACATCAAGCAGCAGGGGAAATATCACAAAAAGTGAGGATATATCATGACATGAATTAATCAGAACATTTAAATAATGGAAGTTACCTCGCTATATGTTGTAATTCCAACGAGTACAAGTAAAAGATTCCATGTTGTACGTCTTTGATCAAATTAAATTGCGATGCAAACATCAAATTTATCTACTAACTCACTTCCTTTTATTTACACTCTGAATTTTCTAAGTTACTGTGCGGAACATTTAATTGTAATGAAACGGTGTCCTTTTAATACTGATGTGTTTATATCAGAAATCAGATGAAAATTGAGGTTTTCTTGAGGGTGCTCGCGAACACTCCAACTTCTCTCCATCGTGCAAATTAACATAGAAATTAAAGTTTATCATATTAGCTTTATTAAAATGAACAAGATAAACAAGTGGGAATACAAGATACGAACATTTCAATCAGGGAGAGACCAGTTAGATGAGGAAAGGATGCATGTTTATTATTACAGATGATATGAAATAATGAAGTCTCAGCGTCTTTGGCGCTTGGACTCTACGGGGAGATTTGTAATTGAGGGCCGACGCCCCGATCAGCAACCAGATCGACCCCCGTGGAGTCCAGACCTGGTGGTGGTGAGCTGATAGAATGAGTTGATGAAGCTGATGGATCCGTGGAGACTGGGCGGAGATGGGGAGGTGGAGGGGTGCGTAACAGCAGCATGAAAGAACTGAAGGTAGAGAGACAGTCATATTTAAATGAGACAGCACCAAGATGATTGGCTAGCCGTGTCATTGTTTCCATGTGCTTATTGGATAGAGGGGATCAGCTGATCTGCGCAGCTGGTGTCATGATTGACGGTGCAGGACGATGACGGCAAGTCAACAATGAGTGAGCATGCTGAGGAATGATTGGCAGGAATGTGAGGAATAGATGGCGGGCTGAGGGGTCTGGTCTTCCTGTCTGAACTTGCGCTAGAGCTCCATTTGCTGAATGTGCTACTTTCTGCAAGGAGATACAGTGTCTTGCCATAGTGTGTACACACACACACACACACACACACACACACACACACACCCACACACACACAACTGAAGCTCATTGTTCTTCATAGAGCTTTTCTATTATACCATCACTCATGTGCATGAACGTAACTCACAGACACTGCACATGTTCAAGTATGCCACTGCACACACACACACACACGTTTGATCTATAATTCAGAGCATTAATAATTAAAAAACGTGTCCAGAGTTATTGATGTCTATAGCTGGCTCCCTGAATACATTCCTGTACCGCAGCGCATTAAGTGTTTGTGCGCTGATGTTTGTGTTCTTTCATATGCCGGCCCATGTGTCCGTGGATTTCTGCTTCTGGTGCACGGCCGCAAGTCTCTGTGTGTGTGTGTGTGTGTGTGTGTGTGTGTGTGTGTCACTGTTCACACAGGTGAAATAACTTTATTTATGCTTTTAGAGAGCGCCATGACGGTGCAACGCATCCTGGTTAAGGCACACTGCACGCACTGCAATGAGATGAATCGGATTAGATGACACTTTGATGGTCCAGAGGGGTCTTTGCATCAACCAAGGACACCGTACAAAACATAAACAACCCCCCCCAAAAAAAGAAGGGACAGTACTGTGTCTTCGTCTCAATGCTACATTCCTGGCTTGAAAAGAGGTGGATTACATTTCGATTAACAATCGTTGCACCAACGAGGACAATGTCAGTCCAGTTGATGATTAAAGGAGATTATCTTCAGGGTTTTAACACTGAGTGACTTTCTTGCTTGCACCACAGTATTCTTAACAGGGATTTGACATAACAGTTCAAATGTTATAGAGTTGAGTCACAGTTGAATCTTTGTGAATCACCAAAAAAAACATAATCCACTGCTCTAGTTTGTTTAAAATCTAAGCTGATGCCTCTTTGAAGGATGTGAGCCCACTCAGAGTGATCCATATCTAATGAGATAGAGTTTCATCCAAAACCACAGCTCGTCAATATATAGTGCATCGTATACTTTGATTTTAGCTGGCGGATCGGACTCATAGATTTAGCATGAAACTCGCCTCGCCCTGTTTTAAGACACTGTTTTTATTTTGGGTTAGTTTTTTCTGATGGCTACTGTTTTATTCTCTTCCACCCAGACAAGATTACAGTTTGTAGAAAACTCAAGTAATTGAGCAACTCCAACAGCCACGCTTGCAGATGCGGCAGCCAGTAGCTCCAGTAGACTTTGGCATATTTAAGACAAAAAATACTCTCATCAACATTGGAAAAGAAATTAGGAGGATTGCATTCAGTGCAGATGATCGACGCCCTCAAAATCTTCCGACCACTCAGCCGGACCCATGAAGAGAGGGAACAGTTTGCTCAGAACTACTCAGCCTGCTCCTGGCTCATGTCCGGTCAAAAGGAACATTTGTTAACATCGGTGGTGGTTGGTGCTTAATTGTCGTCACATTTCGTGAACAATGTTTCCCAAAATGAAGATTTGGGTCATATTATGTGCCCAGAGAACTCACCAGCAGCTGTTAAAATTCCTCCCGATGCAAATTCTCAAAAACCCGGCAGAGAACTCGTGGAAGTGTGTGGGTCAATATATCAGGCAGATAATGATAAAATGGGTACAGGCGAGAGGAGAGGATGAGCAGGTGAAGGGATTCTACTTGCAGGAGGGTTCTGAAATGACAACAACATTTCAACAGAGTGTACTAACAACCCAACTGAAGAAATCAATGATGAATATGCAGAATGAAGTTTCTAAAAAAAAACATGGTGAAAATATTTGGGACAGCAGTCTAGGAATCCCACTTTCTGGATCTTGGCCCTCGTGAGGAGGACCCAAAAGAAGTGAGAAGCCCATGTCATCTTACACTTTAATTACAACAGCCTGGACACTTCTGGATGGGTTGGAGAAAAACAATCATTGTAGCTTGTAAGGAGCTAATCTCTACAATATTTGGTAATATTTTCATTGATATTTAGACAGAAAAATGAGTTTGCAATGTCATTTACAAAAAGGGTTTCTGGCCGAGATGGCAGCAAAAAAGTTTCATGCAAGCAGAACACGAAAACACAAATAACAGCATTAAAAACAAAATGGCTTAAAAAACTGCTTTGGTATATTGCACCAACCAAAGAATGGTCACTCACATGTACAATCAGTTATCACCTGTTTGTCAAACCTTGCATGCTTATGAAATAATCTAGTTTAAAATATCTCAGTAGCTCACAGGAAGAAGCCGCTTCAAAAGGTCAACATGTTACAGCTTCTAGGAATGAGATACATATTTTGTACACATGACTGATGGTTGCAGCTACTGGGTTTACGGCATCAGTAGAGAACATTGATGAGGAGGCAGTTTTTGTAATATGTCCTTGAATAGAAAAATGTTCCAGTGTTTTTCATTCCACGGTTATATAATGAGGACAAACCAACTTTCTGAAACAAACTGCAATGATGTGTGCGAAACTTGAGTCAAAATGTAATGCAGCATGTAGAACTGAACACAACCTTGTCAAAGAAGATGAGCTTGTATGCATATACAATGTCACAATAGTCATTTCCTGATAGAAGCGTTGCTTGAATGTATACCAAATGAAAAGCAGCATTTCCTTCTGACAAAAACCTAACTTCAACCTTAGTGAACACGGACGGTTCAATAACCTCATTATTTAAAGTAACAATATCATACACATCCTGAGGATGCTTCTTTGACCTTGACAAGTACACCGTTTTGGTTTTGTCAACATTCAGTACAAGTATCAATTCACAGAGATCCCTTTGAACAACATGAAGAGCAGATTGCAGTTTTTTTTGTATAAATAACATTGCAACACTGACTATAAAAATACATTGTAAATAATATAGTACCTAAAAAGGAATCTTGACACCATTTTATACGATTAAAGAGATGGAAAATAAACATTCTATTGTCAAATAGTTTCCAAGTCATTCAATGCTTTTTGAAGGAAGCCCTTTGTTAACCGGCCTTTGTAACTAAACACAATGGGCAACAAGGGCACACGCTTTACGTAGATATAGGTATAATGCAGCACAGTATTCTTTCCAATCTATTGCATTTATGGTGTCATTGAGGACCTTCTTTGTAGCCGTAACAGTATTGTGCTTTTTTTTTTTTATCAACACTTTATGACATTCAGAATACTATGTCTTGACAGAAACACATTCAAGTCCTTTAGCTAAAACTGAAATTGTATTTATTGGCCTATAGTTGTGAGGGTTTGATGGACCACTGCCCTTCAGTTATGGAATAACACATTCAGCCTTCCAAACTTGTGCTAATACATCCCAAAAAAACATTTTTAGACGCATCTTGTGAAAGAAAAGGATGAAGAAAGAAGACGGCAAATTATCAGAGGCTGAAAACGGCTTGAAAGCTGTTAATATTACAGAGGGCCTGGCTGAATTCCCCGTTGTAGAAGACATATTTTGTTGCCTGATTTAACACTTGAAACCAAGGTAGGTTTCCCATCATGAAACTACATGTATATTTATAAGAAGTTGTGGTGGAACTGTTCTCTAAAGCAGTTACACAAATAGCGCGGCAAACGTGTATTGCAAAGTTCATCCAACTCTCAGATGCAGTGTTAAACAAATCAATACGTTGCAAAGTTACAGCCTTTTTTGTATAAAAAAGGGGGAATTCTATACTAGAAAGACATACTTTAAAGATGTTCGGTATCAATGAACTTGGATGATCAGCCACAGGGGCCGGGACTAAGAGAGACTGAATTGTTTTCATTGCGAGGCAAGAGTCCATCTCCCTGTGGGGACGATACGTCTTCTACCTGTATACCGGCCCTATTAACCCGTATTCAGCTCACTGCAAACAGACCACACCATTTTCACGGCTGGTTTAACACCAATCCCACTGTGCAGCAATCCCAGTAAAAAGCCCTTTGGAGGATGTGTGTGTGTGTGTGTGTGTGTGTGTGTGTGTGTGTAAAGTATGGTCTGTGTCTATAGAATCAAGCTTTTCTTTCCAATCATTGGTTGGAACATGGATAAGAAAACTAATTAACATCGCTTCAACATTGCTTTCAACCTAATTTGAGGCAGATTAATGTGACTCAAGGAAATAATTCTGTCTCCCGGATCATTAATCACAAATTGTTGCATCAAAATAAAACCTGTATGCCCTACTGATTCAGATCGTGTATTGATAATATCAAAATAATAATTAAGATAATGCTTTTTTGTATGATGCTCATGCTGTTATATGTGCTGTCATGTCTGGTTGATGTGCTTTTGATATAGTCAATGCCCTTAGCGAAAGACAAAATTCCCTGAGGGGCAATGAAATGTCTTTCATTCATCCGTGTACACTACAGTTTGGCCTCCACACAGCTAGCCTGACCAACCTGCCCTTCGGTCATAGGGTAACAATGTGTTTACATATGTGTGGTTTATGTTGCATATGTGTGTATTCATTGCTACAGTGAATATTATGAGAAAATAATTGTATTGATAGTTTCCAACTGTAGCTCTTATATCTTTGCTCCTTTTTTTAGTGTTGCAGTAAAAGATTCATCTTTGTGTTACTTTGTGTATGGGGTCAGTAATTACTGGTTGAATGACTTTAGTTCCATTGGGTTAGTTTTGCTGTCCCCAAAACATTGTGAGTAATAAATAGGAGAAGGGATTGAACCGCTAACCCCCTGATTGAAAGACGTACATGCTAACCACTGACCCACAGTTGCCCCAACTTATGCTTCCTCTGAGCCGAGAGTCGTCTTGTTTGCCGGAGTGAGGCTTGTTTGCAATGCTCGTCCAGTTTTGGCTGACTCCTTGAAGGCTTGTCTAATGGATTGAAGCAAAGAGGTCATGTCATGTGATAAAAGCTTACTATTTACAGTATGAGACGGTGCAAATGTAAAGACTAAACACATTGGCAAAAGAGCCATCCATAAACCTGGATATCAATGGGAGAATTAGAGACCTATTCTCTTAGATCACAATTGGCAACCACTCCAAAAAACTCGCTCAGAAACCCATGAGTGTCATAGGAGGATTTCTGAATGATTAAAGAAATCCTCCTGACACAGTCACCTCATTTAAGATTAGACTAAAGACTTTCCTATAGTGCTTATAGTTAGGGCTGAATCAGGTTTGCCCTGGTCCAGCCCCTTGATATGCTGCTATAGGCTTATAGGCTGCTGGGGGATGTTTTAGGATACACTGAGCACCTATCTCATCTTCTCTCTCTCCTTATGGATGAATTTACATCTCTCCAGTGCACCTTATTAACTCTGCTTCCTCCCCGGAGTCTTTGTGACTTCACGTCTCAGAGGGTCCATTGGACCTGGCGGTGTCTAATGCCTCCTGCCTGGTGAGCCGGCCTCCTGCCTTGGCCCTGCTGATGCGCCCCGCCCCCCCCTCCTCTCTACCTCCTTCTGTTTCATGGATTGTCGAGGTCTGGATGTAACAGGTTCTTGTTGTCGCTCCTGAACGCGTTGCTCTCTTTCTCTTCCGGTAAGCATATTGCATCTCTTCCGGTTGCTTAGCAGCTAGCGATGTTTTCCTCCTCTCCCCCTCCCACTCCCTCTTGCTCAGAGTGTCTCATGTATAGCTATTCCTCTGCCTCCCTTAATGATAACGGTACATGCAACAAGTGTAGTTCATTTGCTGGTTGGAGGCAGTTCTAAGTGGGTTAGATGCACGGCTCCGCATCATCGAAGCTCAGACGGTAGCTACGCTAGTTAGCTCGCCCCCCCCCCCCCCCCCCCCCCCATAGCCGGCGCGGACCAGCTAGCCGTAAGGCCGTCTAGCTCTTCCCTAGCAGCCCCCGAGCAGCCGGATGGCTGGGTGACTGTTCAAAGGGGTTTAAGTCTAAACAGAAGTCCACTGAGCACCAGCAACCTCTTCATGTTTCAAACCAGTTTTCCCCACTCAGCGACGCACCCGCTGAGAAACCCACTCTGGTTATAGGTAGCTCCATAGTCAGAAACGTGAAGATAGGGAAGCCAGGGACCAAAGTCATATGCATCCCGGGGGCCAGAGCGGGCGACATTGAATCTTGTTTAAAACTGCTGGCTAAAGATGAGCGTAGTTACAGTAAGATTATAATACACGCCGGCGGTAATGACTCCCGACTGCGGCGGTCGGAGGTCACTAAAATTAATGTGGAATCGGTGTGTGCTTATGCCAAGACAATGTCGGACACCGTAGTTTTCTCTGGCCCTCTCCCCAATCTGATCAATGATGACATGTATAGCCGCATGTCGTCATTCAACCGCTGGTTGTCCAGGTGGTGCCCAGCAAACAATGTGGGCTACGTAGATAACTGGCAGACTTTCTGGGGAAAGCCTGATCTGATGAGTCGAGACGGCATTCATCCCACTTGGGATGGGGCACGTCTCATTTCTGCGAACATGGCCAAGTTGATTAACGGACTTAATCCATGACCCAGAGTTTAGACCAGGAAGCAGAAGCAGAGTTGTAGTCTTCCACCCTTCTCCGCAATTCCATTGGAGCAGTTACCCACCCTTAACCTTAACTCTATAGAGACTGTGTCTGTCCCACAGCCACTTAAATTAATTAAATCAAAAGTAACCAGAAGAGGAGTCATACAAAATAACCTCATACAGGTTAACATCACTACTGCAACAGTGCAACAAAACAGGATAATTGAAGAAGATGCCATGAAGAATATGTCAGCCTAAATTAATCAACTCCTCCAAGTCATATTAATACTCACATTCCTCGAGGCACCGGCCGAGGAGGTGGAGTAGCAGCCATCTTTGACTCAAGCCTATTAATGAATCCTAAACCTAAACTAAACTACAACTCATTTGAAAGCCTTGTTCTTAGTCTTTCACATCCAACCTGGAAAACATTACAGCCAATTCTATTTGTTATACTGTACCGGCCACCAGGTCCATATTCAGAATTTATATCTGAATTTTCAGAGTGTTTATCAAGTTTAGTCCTTAAAACTGATAAGGTTATTATTGTAGGATATTTTAATATTCATGTGGATATTGACAATGATTGCCTTAGTACTGCATTTATCTCATTGTTGGACTCGATTGGCTTCTGTCAGAGAGTACAGAAACCCACTCACTGCTTTGGCCACACCCTCCACCTTGTTCTTACATATGGCATTGACATTGATCATTTGGAGGTCTTCCCACAGAACCCTCTTCTGTCAGACCATTACCTCATAACTTTTGAGTTTATACTCCCGGAGTATACACCGTTAGTCAAAAGTTTCTACACCAGATGTCTAACTGACAGTGCTGTAGCTAAATTTATAGAAGCGATTCCTTCTGCATTTGATTCAATACCACGTCTCAATGTGACAGAGGACTCCTGTGATAACTTTAGTCCGTCCCAGATTGATCATCTTGTCGATAGTACTACAGGCTCACTGAGAATGACACTAGACTCGATAGCCCCACTGAAGAAAAAGACAGTGAGGCAAAGGAGGTTTGCTCCCTGGTAGAACCCTCAGACCCGCGACCTAAAGCAAACTTCACGAAAGCTTGAAAGCATATGGCGTTCCACCAATCTGGAAGAATCACGCTTAGTTTGGCGAGATAGTCTTAAAACATATAAAAAGGCTCTCCGTAATGCCAGAGCAGCCTATTACTCATCAGTAATAGAGAATAATAAGAACAACCCCAGGGTTCTCTTTAGCACTGTAGCCAGGCTGACAGAGAGTCACAGCTCTGTGGAGCCGTGTATTCCTATAGACCTCAGTAGTAATGACTTCATGAACTTCTTCAATGAAAAGATTTGAACTATTAGAGGCATTAGAGGAGATTGATGATCTCTTGCCCTCATCCACTGCCGATCTGTCATCAAGAGGAGTGGCCTTGGAAACGGCTGTATGTCCTGGTGTATATTTGGATAGCTTTTCTCCCATTAACCTAGACCAATTGTCCTCAACGGTTTCTACTTCTAAACCGTCTACCTGTCTCTTGGACCCCATCCCAACGAGGCTGCTTAAAGACGTGTTGCCTTTAATTGGCACCTCTCTGCTGGATATTGTTAATGTGTCTTTGCTAACAGGCCATGTACCACATTCCTTCAAAGTAGCTGTAATTAAACCTCTCCTGAAAAAGCCCACTCTTAATCCAGAGGTGTTGGCTAACTACAGACCAATCTCTAACCTTCCCTTCCTCTCTAAGATCCTTGAGAAAGTAGTCGCAAATCAGTTGTGCGACTTCCTACATCAGAATAGTTTATTTGAGGAGTTTCAGTCAGGATTTAGAAAACACCACAGTACAGAGACAGCACTGGTGAAAATTACAAATGACCTCCTAATTGCATCAGATAAAGGACTCATCTCCGTACTGGTATTATTAGACCTTAGTGCTGCGTTCGACACCATTGATCATGACATCCTATTACAGAGACTGGATCAGTCGATTGGCATTTCAGGTACCGCACTAAGTTGGTTTAAATCCTATTTATCAGATCGATCTCAGTTTGTATTTGTAAACGATGAAGCCTCAATGACCACCAACGTTAATCACGGAGTTCCACAAGGTTCTGTGCTTGGACCAATTTTATTTACCTTATATATGCTTCCTTTGGGAAATATTATCAGGAAACACTGCATAAACTTTCATTGCTATGCAGACGATACTCAATTATATCTATCGATCAAACCAGAGGAGACCAACCAGCTCGCTAAAATTCAAGAATGTCTTAAAGACATAAAAACATGGATGACCTGCAACTTCCTGATGTTAAACTCAGACAAAACTGAAGTTATTTTACTGGCCCTGAACACCTCAGAGATCAATTATCTGGTGATGTGGTTTCTGTAGATGGCATTGCCCTGGCATCCAACACCACTGTAAAGAATCTAGGCGTTATCTTTGACCGAGACTTGTCCTTTAACTCCCACGTTAAGCAAATCTCAAGGATTGCATTTTTTCATCTACGTAACATTTCAAAAATCAGGCACAGCTTGTCTCAAAAAGATGCAGAAAAGCTGGTTCACGCGTTTGTTACTTCCAGACTAGATTACTGCAACTCCTTATTATCAGGCTGCTCTAATAAGTATCTTAAATCCCTCCAGTTGATCCAGAATGCTGCAGCTCGTGTACTCACAAAAACTAAGAAGAGAGATCACATGACTCCTGTATTAGCTGCTCTGCACTGGCTCCCTGTAAAATCAAGAATCACATTTAAAATTCTTCTCCTCACCTACAAAGCCTTGATTGGTGATGCACCATCATATCTTAAGGAGCTTGTAGTACCATATTGCCCCACTAGAGAGCTGTGCTCACTAAATGCGGGGCTACTTGTGGTTCCTAGAGTCCTAAAAAGTAGGATGGGAGCAAGAGCCTTCAGTTATCAAGCTCCTCTTTTATGGAACCAGCTTCCACTTTCAGTCCGGGAGGCAGACACAGTCACCTCATTTAAGAATAGACTTAAGACTTTCCTCTTTAATAGTGCTTATAGTTAGGGCTGAATCAGGTTTGCCCTGGTCCAGCCCCTTGATATGCTGCTATAGGCTTATAGGCTGCTGGGGGATGTTTTAGGATACACTGAGCACCTATCTCCTCTTCTCTCTCTCCTTATGGATGAATTTACATCTCTCCATTACACCTTATTAACTCTGCTTCCTCCCTGGAGTCGTTGTGACTTCACGTCTCAGAGGGTCCATTGGACCTGGAGGTGTCTGATGCTGGTGAGCCGGCCTCCCGCGTTGGTCCTGCTGATGCCCCGCCCCCTCCTCTCTACCTCCTTCTGTTTCATGGATTGGAGTTCCATTCATACATTGTCATATACATGTAATGTGTTTATGTAACTCTGTAACTCTGTTCATTCTGTACACATGACATCTATTCTTCTGTCCATCCGGGGAGAGGGATGATATTGGGCTATACAAAATAAACTGAATTGAATTGAAAGTTTATTTTGTAAAGCCCAATATCACAAATTGCAAACTCTCCTCAGAGGGCTTTACAATCTGTACACATACGACATCCCTGACCTTTGACCTCACATCGGATCAGGAAAAACTCCCCAAAAATAACCTTTGACAGGGAAAAAAGGGAAGAAACCTTCAGGAGAGCAACAGAGGAGGATCTCTCTCCCCGGATGGACAGAAGAATAGATGTCATGTGACCAGAATAAACAGAGTTAGAGTTACATAAACACATTACATGAATATGACAATGTATGAATGGACCGCCAATCCATGAACGTGTCTGTGAGCGGTTACTCGGAAGAAAGACTGATATTTCAAACACGTGGGCGCCAAACCCGGGCATTAAAAGTGGGGTCATTTTGGTAAAAGCGTGCCGCTGTATTATTTTGGTGAATTATTGATCACAAAGCTAAGTACAAGTCTGTGTCCTTGGCCCTAAAAAGCAACGCTCATTACCCACGCGCATTCGTGAAGTAGCACCAATTTACTGGTATACCCTTTTCATATGATAATAAAAAAAGTAACATTCTGAAATCAAATGACGTGTGATACCCAGGATAAAAAACATTACTGGAGATGTAAAGCATGCATCCACAGATTTTCAGTATGTTAGACGTAGATTCAACAGCATTATTGACAAATATTTAGTTTGTACAGAACTATGAAGACAGCAGGGAAATAGCTCCTCATAAATATGACCTATGAGAGGCCTATATTGTCACAGATTGGCTGGGAGCCACAGGAAATAGGACTCAAAATGCAGATAAAGAGGCGCTAGTCAGAACTCAGGAAATATGGATCTTTGCTGGGCAACAGAACTGACACAGAACAAGGGGTTAACACAGACTAGATACACAGGGAAATGAGACACAGGTGGAAACAAAACCAGACACAGGTGGAAACAATGAGGGCGGGGTCTGCAATCACACATGAGGACGAGGAGGGAGGATTCTGAAACGAGAGACAGGGTAAGTGACAGACAACACAACAGAAAACAGACAGTGAACTACACAGAAGGTCTGGGTGTAACATATATGACCTATGACCTCTCAGAGTAAACTCATCTGAACCTTGCTGAATGCCCCAGAGAAAATGGAATCTTAGTTTTTCACATACACTGTGGGAAACAATTCATGACCCTTGAGCCAAACTTTAAATAGGTTAAATTGTACATCAATTCATCAAAGTTCTTCAGGTGGAAAAGATAATCCAGAAATGCAACATTTTGGGTGACGGGAAGGTTAATGCAGCACAGACGGACAGTGAAGCGCATTGAGGACCACAGAACATGTCGAATAAGAAAACTGGATGTTGAGATGTGAAAAGGAGACGGACGCACGGAGAGAGAGACCGGCAAAGGAATGGGGAAAGAGAGAAGGAGCAGAGGAGAGAATAACTCCTGAGGCAGCTGGATGCCACAGCTTATTTCCAACTGTCTGTCGGCTGAGCCAATGGAACATGAAATTGAATTATCTTCTCTATAAGTTACAAAGTCAACGGAGCTGAGAGGGGGATCGGGGCGGGGGAAGGGGTAGGGATGGAGAGAGTGAAGAAGAGGATAGAGGAATACAACATTATTGCTGCCGTCTTTTCTCCAACTTGTTTCTAAGTAACATGTGTAATCGTGATCTTCAGAGTCATGTGTCATGTGGACACAAAATCAGGCCTAACAGACAGAGCTTGAAATTACATTATTACCGCGAGGCAGATCAGATGGAGGGCAGCCACTGATGAGCAGAGAAGAGAAAATCTGGAAACATGGAAAACGGTCTCAGTGTTCGATCAGTGCTGGTTTAAACATTTGTTTTCTGTCTGCTGGCTCTGGTGTTTTTTTCTTGTTTTTCTACAAACGTTGTCATATGCCGTATGTGCTCCAGTAATTAACACAAAAAGACAAATGAAGATGAAAATGTAGTGAAATTCTTTAAATGTCTAATTGAAATCCAGAGATCTAAGACTCTTATGTACACCTAAATGTGTCTCTGTTGGTCAGATTACACTTTATCTTCTGGGCCACAGGTGATTCAAAGGTCAGTCCTCTCAGATGTAACTGTTCACTTAACACAATGCTAACCTCCATCCACCACACTTATGTTGCATGATTGAATCAACATGAGCTACGGGTGAGAGACTACAGACTTCAGCACTATAAGGGGATGTTCACACTGCAGGTGGTTTCTCTACTCAAATCTTCTAAGACATTGTCCTTTTTCTTATTT
Source organism: Cyclopterus lumpus (assembly GCF_009769545.1). NCBI lineage: Eukaryota > Metazoa > Chordata > Actinopteri > Perciformes > Cyclopteridae > Cyclopterus > Cyclopterus lumpus. The sequence continues at coordinate 26,778,794 of NC_046971.1, forward strand.
GCAAATGATCAGATTGTATTTGTGTGTCCAGATATCGCCAACCAATCTGCATGGGGTTGCCGTGGTAATAAAGTTGTTTTTGCATTTACTTCTTTTCTCTAGAGCTTAAAGAGAGGGTGAATCCCGTTGGTGTGTGGGTGTGTGTGTGTGTGTGTGTGTGTGTGTGTGTGTGTGTGTGTGTGTGATAAAGAAAGAACGACATGGCGTCAGTGCCTTCCTGAGCAAATCCTCTGATTGAAAAAGGACCCTGCTCACCACTGAGCCACAGTCTCCTCGTTTCCTCGCTGTGTTTGATTGGTAACTTTTCTTTTTGTAGCCACCATCCTCAGGTTTCCTTGAGCCAACCAAGGCATTACATGCACAATAGATGCTGCTCGTTGGTGTTCTGACAGATGGCCTCAGCACAGCTGTCACAGATGAAAAAGCTCCTCCTTGTATACGCTGCTCTGCTGCGGAGGACTGGAAGCCCTGATTGGCCTCTTTGGGCCAGATGTTTATGATCTTCAGCACGGGGTCTGGTCCTCAGTCGTGCACCCGGGGCTGGAGATTAACACAGTTTGCTGTGGTGCTTCCGTTCCGGCCTCTCCGTGCAGCCAAGACCCTGTCGTGACCAAGGTGACCTGACGAGTGCGAAGGCGTAAAAAGTCATCAGATGATAGAGGAGCTGAAGAAACTTGTGACCCAAGAGATGGCTCATTGAAAGGAACTTCGGCAGAGTGTCTGCCATGTTGACGGGCAGAATTACTAAACGGAGCATGATGGGCTTCAAATGGTTGAATGAAAAAAAAGAAGGCTGGGAGACTGAGCTGTCTATTATTTCTTTTTGCAACCATTATGGTTCAGTCTGCTTTGGTGCTGTAGCCTCAAGGGCCCTCCTGGGTTTGATGAAAAAAACACGAGGGGAATCAACTATATACATACACACATATTTATATATACACATTTATATATATGTGTGTGTATATATATATATATATATATATATATATATGTGTATGTAACGAGTGTGCGTACCGCGGGTGGTTCCCCCTAGCACAAAGACGCTGTAGACAAGGAACTATTTCACTGAGCTTTATTATTTAGTTCAAATGCCGTCTTTGTAGTGCGCTCTCAAAGACACAGTGTGTGCAATATTACTTTTTTCAACTACGTTCAATAATACATTTCAATTTCATTGATAATATCTCTCTAAATATCACTTTTCTATTTTAGTTTCCATTAGGGACTGGTAGTATCACTTCTTAAACACTATATTTTTATTCTTGTATTCAATCCTCACTTTTTCTAATTTTACTTACTCTTACTGCTATTGTGTTCTATTTTGCAATAGTGTCAGTATTATTTCTTTACACTTAATTATTATATTCTTCTGTTCTTCTGGCCCCAAAATGTTCTTTGGGGATTAATAAAAATCTCGGGTTTGTTTTCAGTCCTTTTCATTTGCAAGCTTATTCCTACATCTTAGGTGCTGTTAAGGATGACCAGGTTTTGGACACAGAGGCAGAGGCTGAGACAGGAGTAAAGTCACTGAGGTTTATTGGAAATGTCCAATAACGTAAGCAGGCAGGTAGACAGGCAGGTAGACAGGCAGGTAAGCAGGCAGGTAGACAGGCAGGTAAGCAGGCAGGTACGCAGACAGGTAGACAGGCAGGTAAGCAGGCAGGTAGACAGGCAGGTAAGCAGGCAGAACTCTGGAGCTGGAGTCGTGGCAATAATCCAGCTGCTGGTCCTGAGCAAGAAGACAGGCACGGTTAGGACATGGGATCAACAGGACGTTTTGGGAATCTCAATAGTTACATCTTAGTGGCAGCTTGAACTGAGTCTATAGTCCGGTGCAGACTGAGAGCATGAGTGGAGCTTTTGAAGGCAGCTCGTCCATCAAGCCCCAACTCCAGCACACCAGGTTCACATCAGCAATTAGCCACCTACACACCAAGAGAGAGATAGAGAGGGAGAAAGAGAGAGCCTAGTAGGCAGGTGAGGAGGAGGGCATGACAGGTGCCATATATAGATTTATTTTAGGCAAGTTAGGCTACTCAGAAAATGCCACCAATGGCAGGTCCCTAGTAGGCGGAGCTTATCAGTGCAACTGGGGGCACCTGAGCAGTCTCCCAGGAGTATTTAAGACCTGTCTGCCCCAGTCCTCCGGGCTGGATCTCTGTTCCTCCAGCACCACGGTTTGTTTAGCTCGCCTCATGCGTTAACTTGTGGTGTGGTTACTAATAAATGTACCTTTCACGTTTAAAAACCCACGGGTCTCCCTAGTAAAAGGGTGAATGATGAAAAGTAGAGTTTTGAGTGGTCGGAAGACTAAAAAATTTCTCATTTAAATGTTCTGGGATTGTTTAAAAAAATATATTATACACCATTTTCAAATTGAGTGAATATCCATGGGGACTGTCAATCGACTAGGCACATAAGAACCATAGTGACGGTATATTCTAACCCTTATTTATGACAAACAATGTCGTAATGAGTTCATTTTCAAGGATGGGGTCGCCGACTCACTTTTTGTAATCATGGTTTGTGTGAAGACATGTAATTTAATGGTTAATGGACGAGCCTTTGAAACGCCTTTCTAGTCTTCCAACCACTGGAAACGCTTTACATTAAATGCACATGCATTTACAGAAGACATCTGCTTTGATGCACAAGAAAACTTGTGAATCAACGTTTTGTATTAGGGAAATATTAATTTTTTTAAGGCTGTTTAACTATGATGATTACTTATGGTGAGAATGCACAGTGTGGTGCAGACCAGATTGAGACAGATTTGAAAGGGCTAAGCTTCTTAACAAATGAACTTATTATATTTCTTAAATCTTCTCCTTCAAAAGTTTTACCAAGTGATTTCCTTTCCACATTAAAGATGCTCGTCTCATGGTAAATGAGGCAGTGAAAAGTATTGTTTTACTAATTGGAGATGGTAGTCAATAAACCTTTTCTTTTGAAAAATAAATATTTGTCTGTCAATGTGATTTATACCACAGATATGCCACATTTTAGAATATTTATTGTCCACAATGTTACTTCAAAGCAAAATCATTGTACTTATTTTCTAAATTTGATCTAGGTCATCTGGTGCCTGGAGGCTAATTGTATCCACTAGTAACCATTAGTTACAGACAATGTTACAACGGTGATGAAGTATGAAGCTCATACTTGTTTGAGTTTGAACTGAAACAGGATGAAAGTCCCATGTTTGACTCAAATGTCCACCCAGACCTTCTTTGACCCAATGTATTGGTTGTCTCTGAGAAAATACATTGGATGGACATATATTTTCAGGAAACGAGGCTAATGAAGTGAAATTCTGTATTCCAGTAAACTTCCAAAACCTTTTGAAATCCATTCTCATAATGATCTTGATTGAAACATGCCCATCCAACAATTCTGGAAAATGTCAGAAGTACGTTGATATTAAATAAACAAATGCAGCCTTTTAAAAAGGCTTTATCACTGGCTCTATTCTGTGGTCAAACACAAGTTCACTTTTCATACGCTGAACAGAGGGGACTAGATGAAAGACTGTTACAGAGGCACCCTTTAATGTCTGTATTCAACTAACGGAAACCTATTTCCATCAGTAGTTAATGATCAATGCAACTGACGTAGTATAAAGAGAGTGAAAGAGGTCGAAGGGTGGTGCAGAGCAGGTTAGAAGGGTCGAACAAACATGGGACTTTCACCCAGGAGCCCGCTCTTCGTGTCCCTGGGGAGACAGTGGTGACTTTTTTTCCTTAGTTTTGTTGCTTAACTTCTGTACTTTACTTAAGATATATACACATTTCCACCCTGTAACAAGTGTGAATCTCGGGCAGGCACAAAAGAGGGCAACACACGGGATCTTTGCAATTTAACGAGTTTTATTTCATTCGTTTCACAGCCTCTTCCCGAACGCTGCGCCGGTATCTGCTCCCCGCTCTGCCTCGTTCCCCAGCTACTCCAGCTCTTATCGGGCAGAGACACAAAAACCCCAATTGACCCCAGCTGAGGCTGATTACCCATCCCGGCACCGTTCCCTGAACCACACTCCCAAACCATGATCTTTACCTAAGCTTTACTAAGAGCTTTTGTAAATCTATATGTGATTATTTATTCAAGACTATGTATTGTAATCAGCGGAGTCCAAAACGGACCCTAGATCCATAGTTGCGAGCGTACGGCCACTGACAAAGTGGTGGTGTTTGACAAATTTGGAGTGAGAATGAGTTGTAAAAACCTATGACAAGTTCTGATCAGTTTTCTGTGTTCTACCCAAAGAAAATATGTATGGTGTAAGCATTATTTTTCTTTTAAAAGTGCTGTTTTTATGCTTTGGAAATAATATCAGTGATAAACGGGTGTGCCAGTGAAGTCAGTGAAGATAACGGAAAGGTACAGACAGACGATCCCACAGAGAACCCAACAGACACACAGCACAGCAGACATGAAGTCAGATAAAGACAGAACAAGAGAAAAAGAGACAAAGACGGACGCTTTCGAATTAAAAGTCAATTCCCTGAAAACATTTTTTTCCCTCTCCCCCGAGCTATTCTGTTTCCCTGATAAAGCTCAAGCTGGGCTGCTGTCATGAAAAACACTGGGCTTGTAATTATATGGCTTAATGATTAGGCTGCAGCAATTTCATCTTCCTTATTTGGCTGATAAAGGTATTGGAATGAACACTTCACCTCCCATATCTATACCACACACACACACACACACACACACAAACACAAACATACGCACGCTGCCAAGTCGTATACGCGTTGGGCCTCATGTAAGATATATGCACACTTAATGCCAACACACGCTTTGGCATGTGTGTTTACATGTGAAATCAAAGAAATCAAATCACTTTCCATGTGAACACATGCTGCTTTTATTAGTGTTTTGCAGAATAAAATCTTGATCTTTTGTGTGCACAGCAAAGAAGGCAATCTTGGCAGAGGCATGTGTTCATTGTTCATGTGTTCATTGTTCATGTGTTCATTGTTCATGTGTTCATTGTTCATGTGTTCATTGTTCATGTGTTCATTGTTCCTGCAGTCCGCTGCTCTCCACTTCGCCGAGGCATGTGTTCATTGTTCATGTGTTCATTGTTCATGTGTTCGTTGTTCCTGCAGTCCGCTGCTCTCCACTTATACGAGGCATGTGTTCATTGTTCATGTGTTCATTGTTCCTGCAGCCCGCTGCTCTCCACTTGGCCAAGGCATGTGTTCATTGTTCATGTGTTCATTGTTCCTGCAGCCCACTGCTCACCACTTCGCCGAGGCATGTGTTCATTGTTCATGTGTTCATTGTTCATGTGTTCATTATTCATGTGTTCATTGTTCATGTGTTCATTGTTCATGTGTTCATTGTTCATTGTTCATGTGTTCATTGTTCATTGTTCCTGTGTTCATTATTCATGTGTTCTTTGTTCATGTGTTCATTGTTCCTGTGTTCATTATTCATGTGTTCATTATTCATGTGTTCATTGTTCCTGTGTTCATGTGTTCATTGTTCATGTGTTCATTGTTCCTGTGTTCATTGTTCATGTGTTCATTGTTCCTGTGTTCATTGTTCCTGTGTTCATTGTTCATGTGTTCATTGTTCATGTGTTCATTGTTCCTGTGTTTATTGTTCCTGTGTTCATTGTTCATGTGTTTATTGTTCCTGTGTTCATTGTTCATTGTTCCTGTGTTCATTTTTCATGTGTTTATTGTTCCTGTGTTCATTGTTCATGTGTTCATTGTTCCTGTGTTCATTTTTCACGTGTTCATTGTTCCTGTTTTCATTGTTCATGTGTTCATTGTTCATTGTTCCTGTGTTCATTATTCATGTGTTCATTGTTCCCGTGTTCATGTGTTCATTGTTCCTGTGTTCATTGTTCCTGTTTTCATTATTCATGTGTTCATTGTTCATGTGTTCATTGTTCATTGTTCCTGTGTTCATTATTCATGTGTTCATTGTTCCTGCAGTCCGCTGCTCTCCACTTATACGAGGCATGTGTTCATTGTTCATGTGTTCATTGTTTCTGTGTTCATTGTTCCTGCAGCCCGCTGCTCTCCACTTGGCCAAGGCATGTGTTCATTGTTCATGTGTTCATTGTTCCTGCAGCCCGCTGCTCTCCACTTCGCCGAGGCATGTGTTCATTGTTCATGTGTATATTGTTCATGTGTTCATTGTTCATGTGTTCATTGTTCATGTGTTTGTTGTTCCTGCAGTCCGCTGCTCTCCACTTGTACGAGGCATGTGTTCATTGTTCATGTGTTCATTGTTTATGTGTTCATTGTTCCTGTGTTCATTGTTCCTGCAGCCCGTTGCTCTCCACTTGGCCAAGGCATGTGTTCATTGTTCATGTGTTCATTGTTCATGTGTTCATTGTTCCTGTGTTCATTGTTCCTGCAGCCCGTTACTCTCCACTTGGCCAAGGCATGTGTTCATTGTTCATGTGTTCATTGTTCCTGTGTTCATTGTTCCTGTGTTCCTGTGTTCATTGTTCATGTGTTCATTGTTCCCGTGTTAATTGTTCCTGTGTTCATTGTTCATGTGTTCATTGTTCATGTGTTCATTGTTCATGTGTTCATTATTCATGTGTTCATTGTTCCTGTGTTCAATGTTCATGCAGTCCGCTGCTCTCCACTTGTACGAGGCATGTGTTCATTGTTCACGTGTTCATTGTTCCTGTTTTCATTGTTCATGTGTTCATTGTTCCTGTGTTCTTTATTCATGTGTTCTTTGTTCATGTGTTCATTGTTCCTGTGTTCATTATTCATGTGTTCATTGTTCATGTGTTCATTGTTCATGTGTTTATTATTCAAGTGTTCATTGTTCCTGTGTTCATTATTCATGTGTTCATTGTTCATGTGTTCATTGTTCCTGTGTTCATGTGTTCATTGTTCACGTGTTCATTGTTCATGTGTTCATTGTTCCTGTGTTCATTGTTCTTGTGTTCATTGTTCCTGTGTTCATTGTTCATGTGTTCATTGTTTATGTGTTCATTGTTCCTGTGTTCATTATTCATGTGTTCTTTGTTCATGTGTTCATTGTTCCTGTGTTCATTATTCATGTGTTCATTGTTCATGTGTTCATTGTTCATGTGTTTATTATTCAAGTGTTCATTGTTCCTGTCTTCATTGTTCATGTGTTCATTGTTGATGTGTTCATTGTTCCTGTGTTCATTATTCATTTGTTCTTTGTTCATGTGTTCATTGTTCCTGTGTTCATTATTTATGTGTTCATTGTTCATGTGTTTATTGTTCCTGTGTTCATTGTTCATGTGTTCATTATTCTTGTGTTCATTGTTCCTGTGTTCATTGTTCCTGTGTTCATTGTTCCTGTGTTCATTATTCATGTGTTCATTGTTCCTGTGTTCATTGTTCATGTGTTCATTGTTCCTGCAGTCCGCTGCTCTCCACTTGTACGAGGCATGTGTTCATTGTTCATTGTTCCTGTGTTCATTATTCATGTGTTCATTGTTCATGTGTTAATTATTCAAGTGTTCATTGTTCCTGTGTTCATTATTCATGTGTTCATTGTTCATGTGTTCATTGTTCATGTGTTCATTGTTCATTGTTCCTGTGTTCATTATTCATGTGTTCTTTGTTCATGTGTTCATTGTTCCTGTGTTCATTATTCATGTGTTCATTATTCATGTGTTCATTGTTCCTGTGTTCATGTGTTCATTGTTCATGTGTTCATTGTTCCTGTGTTCATTGTTCATGTGTTCATTGTTCCTGTGTTCATTGTTCCTGTGTTCATTGTTCATGTGTTCATTGTTCCTGTGTTTATTGTTCCTGTGTTCATTGTTCCTGTGTTCATTGTTCATGTGTTTATTGTTCCTGTGTTCATTGTTCATGTGTTCATTGTTCCTTTGTTCATTTTTCATGTGTTTATTGTTCCTGTGCTCATTGTTCATGTGTTCATTGTTCCTGTGTTCATTTTTCACATGTTCATTGTTCCTGTTTTCATTGTTCATGTGTTCATTGTTCATGTGTTCATTGTTCATTGTTCATGTGTTCATTGTTCATTGTTCCTGTGTTCATTATTCATGTGTTCTTTGTTCATGTGTTCATTGTTCCTGTGTTCATTATTCATGTGTTCATTATTCATGTGTTCATTGTTCCTGTGTTCATGTGTTCATTGTTCATGTGTTCATTGTTCCTGTGTTCATTGTTCATGTGTTCATTGTTCCTGTGTTCATTGTTCCTGTGTTCATTGTTCATGTGTTCATTGTTCATGTGTTCATTGTTCCTGTGTTTATTGTTCCTGTGTTCATTGTTCATGTGTTTATTGTTCCTGTGTTCATTGTTCATGTGTTTATTGTTCCTGTGTTCATTGTTCATGTGTTCATTGTTCCTGTGTTCATTTTTCATGTGTTTATTGTTCCTGTGTTCATTGTTCATGTGTTCATTGTTCCTGTGTTCATTTTTCACGTGTTCATTGTTCCTGTTTTCATTGTTCATGTGTTCATTGTTCATTGTTCCTGTGTTCATTATTCATGTGTTCATTGTTCCCGTGTTCATGTGTTCATTGTTCCTGTGTTCATTGTTCCTGTTTTCATTGTTCATGTGTTCATTGTTCATGTGTTCATTGTTCATTGTTCCTGTGTTCATTATTCATGTGTTCATTGTTCCTGCAGTCCGCTGCTCTCCACTTATACGAGGCATGTGTTCATTGTTCATGTGTTCATTGTTTCTGTGTTCATTGTTCCTGCAGCCCGCTGCTCTCCACTTGGCCAAGGCATGTGTTCATTGTTCATGTGTTCATTGTTCCTGCAGCCCGCTGCTCTCCACTTCGCCGAGGCATGTGTTCATTGTTCATGTGTATATTGTTCATGTGTTCATTGTTCATGTGTTCATTGTTCATGTGTTTGTTGTTCCTGCAGTCCGCTGCTCTCCACTTGTACGAGGCATGTGTTCATTGTTCATGTGTTCATTGTTCATGTGTTCATTGTTCATGTGTTAATTGTTCCTGCAGCCCGTTGCTCTCCACTTGGCCAAGGCATGTGTTCATTGTTCATGTGTTCATTGTTCATGTGTTCATTGTTCCTGTGTTCATTGTTCCTGCAGCCCGTTACTCTCCACTTGGCCAAGGCATGTGTTCATTGTTCATGTGTTCATTGTTCCTGTGTTCATTGTTCATGTGTTCATTGTTCCTGTGTTCATTGTTCCTGTGTCCATTGTTCATGTGTTCATTATTCATGTGTTCATTGTTCCTGTGTTCAATGTTCATGCAGTCCGCTGCTCTCCACTTGTACGAGGCATGTGTTCATTGTTCACGTGTTCATTGTTCCTGTTTTCATTGTTCATGTGTTCATTGTTCCTGTGTTCTTTATTCATGTGTTCTTTGTTCATGTGTTCATTGTTCCTGTGTTCATTATTCATGTGTTCATTGTTCATTGTTCATGTGTTCATTGTTCATGTGTTTATTATTCAAGTGTTCATTGTTCCTGTGTTCATTATTCATGTGTTCATTGTTCATGTGTTCAATGTTCATGTGTTCATTGTTCCTGTGTTCATGTGTTCATTGTTCACGTGTTCATTGTTCATGTGTTCATTGTTCCTGTGTTCATTGTTCTTGTGTTCATTGTTCCTGTGTTCATTGTTCATGTGTTCATTGTTTATGTGTTCATTGTTCCTGTGTTTATTATTCATGTGTTCTTTGTTCATGTGTTCATTGTTCCTGTGTTCATTATTCATGTGTTCATTGTTCATGTGTTCATTGTTCATGTGTTTATTATTCAAGTGTTCATTGTTCCTGTCTTCATTGTTCATGTGTTCATTGTTGATGTGTTCATTGTTCCTGTGTTCATTATTCATTTGTTCTTTGTTCATGTGTTCATTGTTCCTGTGTTCATTATTTATGTGTTCATTGTTCATGTGTTTATTGTTCCTGTGTTCATTGTTCATGTGTTCATTATTCATGTGTTCATTGT